>NC_069502.1:1034849451-1035151326 GCF_027579735.1 Bombina bombina
AAGTAAAATGGAAAGTTGTTTAACCCCTTAATGACCACAGCACTTTTCCATTTTCTGTCCGTTTGGGACCCTGGCTATTTTTACATTTTTGCGGTGTTTGTGTTTAGCTGTAATTTTCCTCTTACTCATTTACTGTACCCACACATATTATATACCGTTTTTCTCGCCATTAAATGGACTTTCAAAATATACCATTATTTTCATCATATCTTATAATTTACTATAAAAAATATTATAAAATATGAGGAAAAAATGGAAAAAAACACACTTTTTCTAACTTTGACCCCCAAAATCTGTTACACATCTACAACCACCAAAAAACACCCATGCTAAATAGTTTCTAAATTTTGTCCTGAGTTTAGAAATACCCAATGTTTACATGTTCTTTGCTTTTTTTGCAAGTTATAGGGCCATAAATACAAGTAGCACTTTGCCATTTCCAAACCACTTTTTTTCAAAATTAGCGCTAGTTACATTGGGACACTAATATCTTTCAGGAATCTCTGAATATCCATTGACATGTATATATTTTTTTTTAGAAGACATCCCAAAGTATTGATCTAGGCCCATTTTGGTATATTTCATGCCACCATTTCACCGCCGAATGCGATCAAATAAAAAAAAAAATTTACTTTTTCACAAATTTTTTCACAAACTTTAGGTTTCTCACTGAAATTATTTACAAACAACTTATGAAATTATGGAATAAATGGTTGTAAATGCTTCTCTGGGATCCCCTTTGTTCATAAATAGCAGACATATATGGCTTTGGCTTTGCTTTTTGGTAATTAGAAGGCTGCTAAATGCCACTGCGCACTACACGTGTATTATGCCCAGCAGTGAATGGGTTAATTAGGGAGCATGTAGGGAGCTTCTAGGGTTAATTTTAGCTCTAGTGTAGTGTAGTAGACAACCCCAAGTATTGATCTAGGCCCATTTTGGTATATTTCATGCCACCATTTCACCGCCAAAAGCAATCAAATAAAAAAAAATTGTTCACTTTTTCAAACTTTAGGTTTCTCACTAAAATTATTTACAAACAGCTTGTGCAATTATGGCACAAATGGTTTTAAATGCTTCTCTGGGATCCCCTTTGTTCAGAAATAGCAGACTTATATGGCTTTGACGTTGCTTTTTGGTAATTATAAGGCCGCTAAATGCTGCTGCGCATCACATGAGTATTATGGCCAGCAGTGAAGGGGTTAATTAGGTAGTTTGTAGGGAGCTTGCAGGGTTAATTTTAGCTTTAGTGTAGAGATCAGACTCCCACCTGACACATCCCACCCCCTGATCCCTCCCAAACAGCTCTCTTCCCTCCCCCACCCCACAATTGTCCCCGCCATCTTAAGTACTGGCAGAAAGTCTGCCAGTACTAAAATAAAAGGTATTAAAAAAAATATATATATTTTTTTTAGCATATTTACATATGCTGCTATGTAGGGTCCCCCCTTAGCCCCCAACCTCCCTGATCCCCCCAAAATAGCTCCCTAACCCTCCCCCTCTGCCTTATTGGGGCCATCTTGGGTACTGGCAGCTGTCTGCCAGTACCCAGTTTGCAAATAAAAATGTTTTTTTTTAATTATTTTTTTTTATTTGTTTCTGTAGTGTAGCTTCCCCCCCACAGTCCAATACCCCACCAGCCAAACCGATCACCAAATAAATATATTAACCCCTTTGATCCCCACTTCTAACAAAAAACTTTCTGTAGCGCAGTGGTTCCCACCCGCTCCCTCCCCGTGCACGAGCCCGCCCGGCCTCCCTGTGCACGTGCGCGCGTCCGTGCGCGTCCCCCTGTCGTCCCCGCCCCCCTCCGCATCACAAAGGCCATCGATGGCCGCCACCCACCTCCCACACCGGCTCCCACCCACAAACGAACGTAGCCGTTAATGTCCGGTGCAGAGAGGGCCACAGAGTGGCTCTCTCTGCACCGGATGGCTAAAAATGGTTATTGCAGGATGCCTCGATATCGAGGCATCACTGCAATAACCGGAAAGCAGCTGGAAGCGAGCAGGATCGCTTCCAGCTGCTTTCCACACCGAGGACGTGCAGGGTACGTCCTCAGGCGTTAACTGCCTTTTTTTTGAGGACGTACCCTGCACGTCCTCGGTCATTAAGGGGTTAAAATAGGACATTTTTTTACTTGAGTGCCCCTTTAAGCTAGTATAAAGTGCATTGGTTTGCAGTTGTTATCTGTGAAACACAATTAGGCAAAAATATGTAGCAGTAATCTTGAGAAGTTAACATGGTGAATATCCAGCACTGAATGTTTTCAGAGCTTAATTTCACGAAAAGGGGACAAAATAAATAATCAAAATGTCTTGCAAAGTCCTTTTATTATGCATAACTAAACCTTTTATGTTAAAGTCTCAATGTATTTACTGCCCCTTTAGGTTTAACTTTTTCTATTTTGATTCATATTTAAATCATAATAAGACCATTTAATCATTTGTTAAAAAAATGAGTCAACCATTCCATCATAAACCTTTGAGGAATGCTGCACAAAATAAAAACAATAAGGTACTGCAAAACATGCCTTACAACAAGCTGATGGTTACACAGATGTAGTTACTGTATAAATTAACCTGTAGGATTAAAGGGGACATCTAGGATTGTTTAAACTTTGTAAATGATTACAGAGCAGCAAAGAATTCACACACAAAAGTGTTATAATAACCCCTGATTAACCTTTACTTATTCATCAACCATGTATGTTAGTGAACATCCTTTATCTGTACAGCAAATTAGGAATACCATTGTATTACATTTGCTTTATAAATCACAGCCTTTCAGATGTGAAGTTTATTTTTCATACTACAGAAAAGTGGAAAAGAAAAATATGTTAAAGCATTTTATTATTGCACAATACAGCTATTTTTTATTAAACTACAGTGTTGATTACAATCTATTGGATAATTTGTTTTCACCGGGTTTTAAGTCTGGAATGGGCACTTTGAATTATTATCACAAAAACTCATTTTCTGCTATATCCCGGAGCCCTATTTTAAACATGTAGCCAATAAGTTCTGGGTGATCACAATCAACAGGTTTTCAAGAACATTTACACTTATGAAATTCAACACTTAAAGGCCCTTAAAGGGACATGAAACCCATTTTTTTCTTTTGTGATTTAAAAAGAGCATGCATACGGCATGGTAGGAATTATGTAATGAAACAGGTTGTTCTCCACGTTTCCAAATTTCTCCCCATTGTTGGGAATCCAAATTTTTTGCCTGGTCTAGGTGACGGTCTATTTACACAATGGTTTCGGAAAGGTTTGATCTACATTACGCAAATGGTTGATGCAAGTTTAAATGTATTAACTTTCGGAGAATTAAGTAATCAATTTGGTCTTTCAAAGCGTGATTTCTATGCATTTCTGCAAGTGAGGAATTATATAGGCGAACTTAAACAAAGATATGGGTTAGACTGGTCGCTCAAGGATTTACAATTTGAGATTAACATCTATTTAACAGGACGCTACCCTATCTCTGCTCTCTACTCTCTTCTCAATCAGAACTCCTCTTTAGAACAATTAGACTACATAGTAGCTAAATGGCGCCCCGCATTTCCATATATTGATAGGTAATAGTGGACACTTTCAAGTTAACAGAAAAGAGCTGGGTTTTGACAACATGGAGAGAATCTCAAATTAAGATAGCCCTGATGACATATTTGACTCCTGCAAAATTATCAAGATGGTATGGCGTGGACATTCTCTGTACCAGATGTAGTGCCATCTATGCAGATATCATACACTGTTTTTGGACCTGTCCTAGGATTGGGCAGTTTTGGGCTAAGATAGTATATTGGATGAATGCAGTTCTTAGACTTGATTATACTATTCAGCCCATGGAGATTTTGTTTTTAGTTAAATATCAAGGAACAGTCCGTAATCTGATATTGATTAATATAATTATATTTCTGGGCAGAAACTTGATACTGAGAAAATGGAAAGCAAAAAAGGCGCCCACCTTGAGAGAGCTTAAACAGGCCCTGTTAACTCAGTGTATGTCTGAACATCACAATCTACACGGGTTGCCCGACGACCGAGTAGAACTGTTCTTTAAGCATTGGAAAGTGTTTATATTATCTTTACCAGCTGGGACACAAAATATTATAGTTAAACCATATGTTAAATCAGTTTTTTTCCAGCTACAAGTATTGGCTGGTACTTACCCTAGTACCTGGTTTCCAACTAACAATGCAGGACTATAATGGGCGAGAGGGGGATGGAGGAAGGCGACTACAAGCGATTATATATGTACACGCCATAGGGATAACATATAATAATTTTTTTTTATTTTTTTTTGAGGTAGATCTAGCCAAACTAACTGTTTATTTTGGATTTCTGTAACTGCCTGAAACAGCAATGCCGAAAATAAAAATAAAACATAGATTTAATAAAAAGGAATGCAAGTCAAAGTTAAAATTCCAACAGGGAGAATATAGTTTAGTTTGCTGAGATACTACTAAAGTTATTTATATGCAGGGCAATTATTTTTGAATTTTCATATGTTTTGATGCCCTGCGTGGCACACAAACAAAGAATATGTCTGTGTTTTTGCTTATTTATATTCATGTTGTAATATTTCTCCCTGCTGGTATACAAATAAAATAAATATTTAAAAAAAAAAAAAAAAAAAGAGCATGCATTTTTCAACAACTTTCCAATTTACTTCTATTATCTAATTTGCTTCATTCTCTTGATATCCTTTGTTGAAAAGCATATCTAAATATGCTCAGTAGCTGCTGATTCGTTACTGCACATAGATGCCTTGTGTGATTGGCTCACCCATGTGCATTACTATTTCTTCAACAAAGGATACCTAAAGAATGAAGCAAATTAGATAATAGAAATAAATTGAAAAGGTGTTTAAAAAATCTATTCTATATCTGAATCAAGAAAAAAAAAATTTGGAGTTTCATGTCCCTTTAATAAAGACCTGAAATGGCCTTTTTGACATCTTTGCAAGTATACCAAGACTATTTGTAATCATTCTATCATATTACATGTGTACAAGACACTCTGAAATGGCCGCAGACAAAATTGTAAAGGTGTATTAGCATACATGGTATTGTTTAATTAAAAGGGACATAAAACCCATATTTTTTATTTGATGTGTCAGGCAGAGCATGTAGTTTTTAATTACTTTTCTATGCTCTTATTTTTTTTCTTTCTCTTTATATCCTTTGTTGAAAAGTATACCTAGGTAGGCTTGGTAGCTGCACATATTTGCCCCTTGTAATTGGCTTTTAGCTAGTTCCAAGTACTGCATTACTGCTGCTTCAACAATGGATACCAAGAGAATGAAGCAAACTAATTAAGTAAATTGGAAAGTTATTTAAAATTGTATGCTCTATGTGAATCATGTAATACATTTTTTGGGTTTCATGTCCCTTTAAAGCTTTATTGTATAGTCCATCTACAGGGCACAAATTTACACAAGGGCATACAGTTACATATGTATATGGTAATTTACTTATGTATATGTATTTAGTAAGTGATATCCTGTACAGCGAAGGGGAATTTCAGGAACCCATTAAGAAATGGTGTGTAACAATTACTTTTTGTTAATGTTTTCTTCTTAGGGCCTGAGATAAACCTCTCCACTTAGATTAGATGATATACAATGATCCTCCAACACCAATAGATCCATAGTGAAATTCTAAAATGCCAGATTTTGTTATACTTCTCTAAGGAGCATTCCCTGCATTTCTGTATGTGAAAGAGAAACATGACAGTTCTGCTGCATTTACACTTTGTGCTTTGTATTTTATATTACTTTACACTTCAGATTACATTTTATTACATTTAAACTTTGCTCTTTCTATTTTGTATTTTATTTTGCATATAACAGGGTATTTAGGATTGTGATTTTACAAATTCTGATTTAACTTTGACAAATAAGATTCATACTTTGTATATTAATGTCTAGCTTTTACAAATTACATTACACTTTGTAATTTTTCCATTTAAAATAAAACTGAAAAACTGACAGATGGGTAAATTAAAAAAAAACTGTACTGTAACTTGAAGAGTTGTGAAATGGCTATTTTATATATTTTTAATAGGATTCCCAGTTTCTATCCTGATAACAAGTACTTAAAGGGACAATAAACTGTAAAACTGTTTCCCCTTAATGTGTGCCCAATGACTTGTTATACCAGCTGGGAATAAAAATGCACCTTCATGAACACTAAGGGGTAGATTTATTAAAAGTCGAGCGGATAAGATTCGATGTAGTGAACTATGTCTACTCAACCTCGCTAAATGCCTACACTGCATTTAACATTGCACAAGCAATGGTGAAATGCTTGTGCAATGCCACCCACTGCTCACTGGCGGCCCATTGGCCGCTAGCAGGGGCTGTCAATCATCCTGACCAGATTGGGATGATTTTAATCCGCCACCTAATAGGTGGCTGACAAGTTAAGGAGCAGCAGTCTTATGACCGCTGCTTCTTAACATCCGTTTCAGGCATCCGCTGTTTAATAAATGGAGCCCAAGTCTAAACACAGTCACAACAGTGTGTTTCAAAGTGCTTGCGCCTTCAATATTGAACTCGCATTCACAAAGGTGCGTTTCAATTTACAAGTTCAATAAATTAGGTGCAAGCACTGCTGTGAATTTGAGTTCAATATAGAAGCCGCAAGCACTTTAAAAGCACTGTTGGGACCGTGTTTGGACTTAGCATGGACAAAGGGGAATGATAATTGATCATGTTTCCCCACTTCCAAGAGGAGGAGGCCATGATAAAAAAAACTCAATTGGAGGCAGAATGGATACACAAGTTAGACACCATTATTCATAAGGGATTAAATACTATAAATGATTGACATCTATCTAGTTGACCCTCTGCTTTCTGGTTAGGGGAGTAGGTTTTATCATTCTGACAACTCCTTAGTTTCACTGTTTGTATTTTATTGGAGTAGAATCCTGTGCATCTTTTCCATAAATGGAGCTTGGATACTTGACAATTAGTTTATTAAAGGGATATTCCAGCCAACTTTGGAAGGATGCATTTTAGTTTTGAATAGAAGCATTTTTTAATATACATGTATTAGCAAAAATGTATAAATAAAAACTTTAGCTGTTTTAAAGTGCATTTAAGTATGCTCCTTGCACCAGCATTTTAAACACAGCACTTGCTTAGAGAACCATCTGGTAGTGACAAACGGCCAGATTACGAGTTTGCGTTATGAGTGACTTGGTAATAACTTGCAAGTTATTTCAACTGCTCACCTTTAATAGCGCTGCTATTACAGGTTTTCCAAAAACCTGCGTTTGCAGGCAATACAGCAGCGTTGAGCTCCATACCGCACACAAATACCAGCGCTGCTTTGAGCTGGTTTTACGTGCTCGTGCACGATTTCCCCATAGACATCAATGGGGAGAGCCGGCTAAAAAAAAGCCTAACACCTGCAATAATGGAGCGTAAAGCTCCATAACGCAGCCCTATTGATTCCTATGGGGAAAGAAAATTTATGTTTAAACCTAACACCCTAACATAAACCCTGAGTCTAAACACACCTAATCTGCTGCCCCCAACATTGCCAACACCTACATTACACTTATTAACCCCTAATCTGCCGCCCCTGACATCGCTGCCACCTACCTACACTTATTAACCCCTAATCTGCCGTCCCAATGTTGCAGCCACCTACATACATTTATTAACCCCTAATCTGCCACCCCCAATGTCGCTGCCACCACTATACTAAAGTTATTAACCCCTAAACCTTAAACTAACACTAAATAAATATATTAACCCCTAACCCTAACCCTAAGTCTAACCCTAACCCTAACACCCCTAACTTTAATATAATTAAAATAAATCCCAATACAAATTACTATTATTACCTAAATAATACCTATTAAGATACTTACCTATAAAATAAAACCTAAGCTAACTACAATATAGCTAATAGCTACATTGTAGCTATCTTAGGTTTTATTTTTATTTTACAGGCAAGTTTGTATTAATTTTAACTAGGTAGACTAGTTAGTAAATAGTTATCAACTATTTACTAGCTACCTAGTTAAAATAAATACAAATTAACCTGTCTTACACTAAAACCTAACATTACACTAAAATTAAATAAATTAAATTAACAAAATACATTTATCTAAATTACAAAAAAAAAAAAAAAACACTAAATTACATAAAATAAAAAAAATTAAAAATATTTAAACTAATTACACCTAATCTAATAGCCCTATCAAAATAAAAAAGCCCCCCCAAAATAAGAAAACTCCTAGCCTACACTAAACTGCCAATGGCCCTAAAAAGGGCCTTTTGCGGGGCATTGCACCAAAGAATTCAGCTCTTTTACCTGTAAAAAAAAATACAAACAACCCCCCAACAGTAAAACCCACCATCCACACAACCACCCCCCCCCCAAAAAACTACCTAAAAAACCTAAGCTCCCCATTGCCCTGAAAAGGGCATTTGGATGGGCATTGCCCTTAAAATGGCATTTAGCTCTTTTACATTGCCCAAAGTCCCTAATCTAAAATTAAAACCCACCCAATAAACCCTTAAAAAAACCTAACACTAACCCCCGATGATCCACTTACAGTTTGTGAAGACCGGACATCCATCCTCATCTAGCCAGGAGAAGTCTTCATCAAAGTGGCAAGAAGTCCTCAATGAATCTGGGAGAAGTCTTCATCCAAGCGGCAAGAATTCATCCTCCAGACGGGCAGAAGTCTTCATCCAGGTGGCATCTTCTATCTTCATTCTTCCGACGCGGAGCAGCTCCATCTTCAAGACATCCAGTGTGGAGCATCCTCTTCTTTCGATGGCTCTTCAAGAATGAAGTTTCCTTTAAATGACGTCATCCAAGATAGAATTATATCAGCCAATCGGAATTAAAGGGTAAAAAATCCTATTGGCTGTTCCAATCAGCCAATAGAATGTGAGCTCAATCCTATTGGCTGATTGGATCAGTCAATAGGATTAAAGCTCAATCCTATTGGCTGATTGCATCAGCCAATAGGATTTTTTACACTTTAATTCCGAATGGCAGATAGAATTCTATCAGCCAATTGGAATTCAAGGGACACCATCTTGGATGACGTCATTTAAAGGAAACTTCATTCTTGAAGAGCCATCAAAAGAAGAGGATGCTCCGTGCCGGATGTCTTGAAGATTTAGCTGCTCAGCATTGGAAGGATGAAGATAAAAGATGCCGTCTAGATGAAGACTTCTGCCCGCCTGGAGGACAACTTCTTGCCACTTGGATGAAGACTTCTCCCGGATTCGTTGAGAACTTCTTGCTGCTTGGATGAAGACTTCTGCTGGCTGGATGAGGATGGATGTCCGGTCTTCAAAAACTGTAAGTGGATCTTCGGGGGTTAGTGTTAGGTTTTATAAGGGTTTAATGGGTGGGTTTTAATTTTAGATTAGGGACTTTGGGCAACGTAAAAGAGCTAAATGCCCTTTTAAGGGTAATGCCCATCCAAATGCCCTTTTTAGGGCAATGGGGAGCTTAGTTTTTTAGATAGGTTTTTTTTTGGGGGGGGTTGGTTGTGTGGGTGGTGGGTTTTACTGTTGGGGGGTTGTTTGTATTTTTTTTTACAGGTAAAAGGAAATTTATGCTTACCTGATAAATTGATTTCTTCTACGATACGACGAGTCCACGGATTCATCCTTACTTGTGGGATATTATACTCCTGCTAACAGGAAGTGGCAAGAGCACCACAGCAGAGCTGTATATATAGCTCCTCCCTTCTCTCCACCCCCAGTCATTCGACTGAAGGTATAGGAAGAGACAAGAAAAGCTAAAAGGTGCAGAGGTGACTGAAGTTTTGAAAACAAAAATATAATCTGTCTAAAATGACAGGGAGGGCCGTCGACTCATCGTATCGTAGAAGAGATCAATTTATCAGGTAAGCATAAATGTCCTTTTCTTCTACTAGATACGACGAGTCCTTACTTGTGGGATACAATACCAAAGCAACAGGAAATGGATGGGACAAGACAGATACCTAAACGGAAGGCACCACTGCTTGAAGAACTTTTGTACCAAAAATAGCCTCTGAAGAAGCAAAAGTATCAAATTTGGAAAATTTGGAAAAGGTATGAAGGGAGGACCTTGCAGCCTTACAAATCTGTTCCACAGAAGCATCGTTTTTAAAAGCCCATGTGGAAGCCACCGCTCTAGTAGAATGAGCCGTAATTTTTTTAGGAGGCTGCTGTCCAGCAGTCTCGAATGCCAAAAAGAAAGAGAGGTAGCCGTAGCTTTTTGACCCCTACACTTTCCAGAATAAAAAATGAATAGAGAAGATGTTTGACTGAAATCCTTGGTCGCTTGTAAGTAAAACTTCAAGGCACGAACCACGTCCAAGTTATGAAACAGACGTTCCTTCTTAGGCGAAGGATTAGGACACAAGGAAGGAACAACAATTTCCTGATTAATATTCTTATTTGAAACAACCTTAGGAAGGAATCCAGGTTTAGTACGCAAAAAGTGATATAAAAATAATATAAATCAGATGCGCCCTCTATGTAACAATTGTTTTAAATTAAACATTTTATATTTTACTAGTAGCACGGCAGATATGGTTTTTTATTTGCCATTTTATTATTTGCATTGTTTGGAGAGTGAATTCCAAGGTGCTTTTTGGAGCTATCGTGAACATAACGTTTTTGCCCAGAGGAACACCTGTGAACACAGTGATCTGGACAGCTGATAAGTGTCCAGAAGGTCTTTGTGGCACTTCTCAAGTGCCCTATATCTCATGAGTACATTTCATACTTTGCGCACTTGATAGTGTTCTCACTGATACACACTATTGTGGCACTTTTGTGTTTTTGTCTTGCACAGCTTGTTACTGGAGCAATATTGGCCAACACAGCTAGCTGGACGGCTGCAAATTGTTCAGAAGGCATATGTGGCACTTCTCAAGTGCTGGAAATCTTGTAAGTAAGATTCATATGGGGTTCTGGCCTCTTGTAGCTTAAACGGTACACACTATTTGGCGCCTCTTCTCTTCTTCTTTTCATTAGTACGCAAAACCACCTTATCAGAATGGAATATAAGATAAGGCGAATCACATTGTAACGCAGAAAGCTCAGAAACCCTTCGAGCAGAAGAGATAGCAACTAAGAACAAAACTTTCCAAGATGAAAGCTTAATATCCATGGAATGTATGGGTTCAAACGGAACCCCTTGAAGAACATTGAGAACTAAATTCAAACTCCATGGCGGAGCAATAGGTTTAAACACAGGCTTGATTCTGATTAAAGCCTGACAAAAAGACTGAATGTCTGGGACATCCGCCAGACGCTTGTGTAGTAAAACTGACAAAGCAGAAATTTGTCCCTTTAAGGAACTAGCTGATAATCCCTTCTCCAATCCTTCTTGGAGAAAGGATAAAATCCTAGGAATCCTAACCCTACTCCATGAGTAGCCCTTGGATTCGCAACAAAAAAGATATTTACGCCATATCTTATGGTAAATATTTCTAGTGACAGGCTTTCAAGCCTGAATCAAAGTATCAATGACCGACTCAGAGAATCCCTGCTTAGATAAAATCAAGCGTTCAGGCAGTCAGCTGCAGAGAATTTAGATTTGGATGTTGGAACGGACCTTGGATGAGGAGGTCCTGTCTCAATGGCAGTTTCCACGGTGGCAGAGATGACATGTCCACTAGATCTGCATACCAAGTCCTGCGTGGCCATGCAGGCGCTATCAGGATTACTGAAGCTCTCTCCTGTTTGATTCTTGCAATCAGATGAGGTAGGAGAGGAAATGGAGGAAACACATAAGCCAGGTTGAATGACAAAGGTACTGCTAGAGCATCTATCAGTACAGCTTGGGGATCCCTTGACCTGGACCCGTAACGAGGAAGTTTGGCATTCTAGCGAGATGCCATCAGATCCAATTCTAGTGTGCCCCATTGATGAATCAATGCCGCAAACACCTCCGGATGGAGCTCCCACTCCCCCGGATGAAAAGTCTGACGACTTAGAAAATCCGCTTCCCAGTTCTCTACTCCTGGGATATAGATTGCTGATAGGTGGCAAGAGTGAGTCTCCGCCCATCGGATTATCTTTGAAACCTCTATCATCGCTAGAGAACTCTTTGTTCCCCCTTGATGATTGATATAGGCTACAGACGTGATATTGTCTAACTGGAATCTTATGAATTTGGCCAAAGCCAACTGAGGCCACGCCTGAAGCGCATTGAATATTGCTCTCAGTTCCAGAATATTGATAGGTAGAAGAGACTCCTCCTGAGTCCAAACACCCTGAGCCTTCAGGGAATTCCAGACTGCACCCCAGCCCAAAAGGCTGGCGTCCATCGTCACTATAACCTATGCTGGTCTGCGGAAGCACAGATCCTGGGACAGATGATCCTGTGACAACCACCAAAGAAGAGAGTCTTTGGTCTCTTGATCCAGATTTATCTGAGGAGATAAATTCACATAATCCCCATTCACTGTCTGAGCATGCACAGCTGCAGTGGCCTGAGATGAAAGCGTGCAAACGGAACGATGTCCATTGCCGCTACCATTAATCCAATGACCTCCATACACTGAGCCACTGATGGCCGAAGAAGGGACTGAAGCGCTCGGCAAGTATTTAGAATCTTTGACTTTCTGACCTCCGTCAGAAATATTTTCATGTCTACCAAGTCTATCAGAGTTCCCAAGAATGGAACTCTTATTAGTGGAACAAGTGAACTCTTTTCTATATTCACTTTCCAACCGTGAGTTCTTAGAAAAGCCAACACAATGTCCGTGTGAGATTTGGTTAGATGGTAAGTTGACGCCTGAATCAAAATATCGTCCTGATAGGGCGCCACTGCTATGCCCCGTGGCCTTAGAACTGCCAGAAGGGACCCTAGCACCTTTGTGAAGATTCTGGGAGCTGTGGCCAACCCGAAAGGAAAGGCCATGAACTGAGAGTGTTTGTCCAGAAAGGCGAACCTGAGAAACTGATGATGATCCTTGTGGATAGGAATGTGAAGATATGCATCCTTTAAGTCCACGGTGGTCATATATTGACCCTTCTGGATCATTGGCAAAATTGTTCGTATGGTCTCCATCTTGACCGATGGACATTTGAGTTCTAAAATCGGTCTGAAGGTTCCCTCTTTTTTGGGAACCACGAACAGATTTGAGTAAAACCCCTGTCCCTGTTCTAGTTTTGGAACTGGACAAATTACACCCATGGTATAGAGGTCTTTTACACAGCGTAAGAATGCCTCTCTTTTTGTCTGGTCTACAGACAAACGTGAAAGATGAAATCTCCCTCTTGGGAGAAAATCCTTGAATTCTAGTCGATACCCCTGGGTCACAATTTCTAGTGCCCAGGGATCCTGAACATCCCTTGCCCAAGCCTGAGCAAAGAGAGAAAGTCTGCCCCCTACTAAATTTGGTCCTGGATCGGGGGCTGCCCCTTCATGCTGTCTTGGTAGCAGCAGCAGGCTTCTTAACTTGTTTACCTTTATTCCAGGTCTGGTTCGGTCTCCAGACTGACTTCGATTGAGCAAAATTCCCCTCCTGCTTTGTGGCGGAGGAGGAAGTAGAGGGTCCACCTTTAAAGTTTCGAAAGGAACGAAAATTATTTTGTTTAGCCCTCATCTTAACAGTCTTGTCCTGAGGCAGGGCATGACCTTTACCTCCAGTAATGTCGGAAATTATTTCCTTTAGTTCAGGCTCGAATAGCATCTTACCTTTAAAAGGAATAGCTAAAAGCTTAGATTTTGATGACACATCAGCAGACCAAGACTTAAGCCATAACGCTCTACACGCTAAAATGGCAAAACCTGCATTTTTTGCCGCTAATTTAGCCATTTGAAAAGCTAGCTTGAGAGCCTTAATTCTATCCAAAATATCATCTAATGGGGTCTCAACCTTAAGAGACTCCTCTAGAGCCTCGAACCAAAAAGCTGCTGCAGTAGTAACTGGAACAATGCATGCTATAGGTTGTAGAAGAAAACCCTGATGAATAAACAATTTCTTTAAAAGACCCTCTAATTTTTTATCCATAGGATCTTTGAAAGCACAACTGTCCTCAATAGGTATAGTTGTACGCTTAGCCAGAGTAGAAATAGCTCCCTCCACCTTAAGGACCGTTTGCCAGGAATCCCGAATGGTGTCAGATATGGGAAACATTTTCTTAAAAGTAGGAGGGGGAGAGAACGGAATGCCTGGTCTATCCCATTCCTTAGTAAGAATGTCAGAAATTATTTTAGGGACTGGAAAAACATTAGTGTAAGTAGGTACCTCTAGATATTTATCCATCTTACACAATTTCTCTGGTGGTATTACAATAGGGTCACAATCATCCAGAGTTGCTAAAACCTCCCGGAGTAACAGGCGGAGGTGTTCAAGCTTAAATTTAAAGGCCATCACGTCCGAGACTGTTTGACGGAACACATTTCCTGAATCTGAAAGCTCTCCCTCAGACAGCAATTCCCCTAGACCCAACTCAGAACACTGTGAGGGTACATCGGAAATGGCCAATAAAGCTTCAGAGGGCTCAGCATTTACCCTAATACCGGATCTACTGCGCTTACCCTGTAAACCTGGCAGTTTAGATAATACCTCTGTAAGGGTAGTAGACATAACTGCAGCCATATCATGCAGAGTAAAAGAATTAGACGCACTAGAAGTACTTGGCGTCGCTTGAGTGGGCGTTAAAGGTTGTGACACTTGGGGAGAATTGGATGGCATAACCTGATTCTCTTCAGACTGAGAATCATCCTTAGACATACTTTTATCACCTAAAATATGTTCTTTGCAATGTAAGGCCCTTTCAGTACATGAGGGACACAATGTAAGTGGGGGTTCCACAATGGCTTCTAAACACATAGAGCATTGACTTTCCTCAATGTCAGACATGTTGAACAGGCTAGTAATAACCACAAAAAGTCTTGAAAACACTTTATTTAATGAAAAAAAAAAAACAATTTGAAAAACGGTACTGCAGAAGTAAAAAAAGCGCACAATTTTTCCAAATCTGCTTTAAATTGTTATAACTCTCACAATTTTAGCATATATGAGTCTTATCTTGTAACCTAAGATTGCACCACAAGAAAAGGACAAATTAACCCTCTATGAGAAAAACGTTACCCAAAAACGTTATAAAAAAATAGATTAGCAACCCCCTGCACCTCGCCACAGCTCTGCTGTGGCGCCTACCTGCCCTCAGGGGTCTGAGAAATCACACTATAACTTCGTTAGGCTATGTCTTCAGTTTGGGCCCACCGGAGCTGGAGCCTGCTGCCTTGATATGAAAATCAACTGCGCATTTGAGGCGATTGAGGCGCGAAAATTAGGCCCTGCCCATCCTATGCAATGTCTCTCTCCCTAACAAAAAGCGCAGTAAAGCGGTATAGGAACTAGCCATGTAGGTTTTTTTGTATCCCCAAATAAAACATATAGGCCATGTGAGGCCCTCCAGTACCATTGAACATAAAAAACGTTTCATCATAAAAAACGTTATGTTGCCAGTGTCAACCATGCTGCCATTCCTTTGCTGCATTTTAGCCCATACACAATAATATACATGTCCAAGTAATACCCCTTCATATATGTAGGTGTCATATCACAGTATTTCTCTTTCTCTATACTTCATGATTTCCACGTTTGACTGTCTCTTTAAACATAATATCACATGACCGTTATGCCTTTATAAGCCCTCCTCCCTAATTCAACTGTGCTTGGTAATTTGATTCGCATGAGGAGTGAACATAACTTTCAAGAAGCTCTGTCTCTTTCATCAAGTGTTATTGCTAACCTTCAATCTGCAAAAGTTCTTTTAATTACAGGACACCATTCTTTGTTCAGCAACTCTAACTGTCATTCAGCGTGTCTGTAGGAGTTCGGCGTCTGACGTCATCAGCACTCCGGGAGTCAGTGTCGCAGCTCCTCTCTCTTGTCGGATTCACCTCTGCTTCTCAGGACAACTCATTCACCAGCTAGCAAAGACTCCACAAGTACACGCTGGACAAGAAGTCAAGGGGATCGTACATTCCATAAAGTTATCATCATAGTAACGCTAATATCATATTATTCCAAAGACTGTTTAAACTAACAAATCAATCCTCTGCATATATGTTATTAATGGAATGTTTACATGATTAACATCTTCTGCCTATAACCCGGCTACTTCTGCATGCTATATAATTCTATAACAATCCTGTTGTTTCTATAAAGAAGTTTGCATATGAACTATACTACCCTAAATATTCAAGTTCTTTATATGAGTGATACGCTACATTCCGTATGAAGAGATGCTAACAGAACTTCAATTACATAAGGTTTGATAATATTTCACATTCTCTAAAGAGAGTATCTATTATTTAGCAAATAGCTATTATATTAATTTGGAGAGTATTAGCACATACATTGTATTAAACTTCAAACACATGGTTGTGCATATCTCCTGCAACTTAAGTTAGTTGTAATTTACTTTTGACCTAAACAGGTCACCCTCAGTCAATGAGCAAAATAAGGTTCCTAGTTTAACAAGGTAACCTAGGTTTGGTGTGAGACTGAGTGGAGTAGATACAACTGGGTTCTTATTAATCATATAATAAATCCTCACAGTAGGATTACTGCTTACCCCTTCCCTCATGGGAACTATGTCAGCCAGTTCTGAAATACCACAGTCTCTCCAGAAATAAATGACTGAACATACCTCAATGCTTGTAGCATGAAAAACGTTCCCCACACTGAAGCTTCTCAAGTACTCCTCCTCAGCCATTCTGTGGCAACTACTCTGAATCTTAGTGACAACTAAGATCATCAACCTCCAGGCAGAAATCTTCATCCATCTGCTGCCTGAGGAAAAATAGCACTCACCAGTACAATTTAAAATAAGTATTGCTTGAAGAAAATAAAAACTATCAATTTAACACCTCTTTCACTTTACCTCTTCCTATTACTAGTATAGGCAAAGAGAATGACTGGGGGGTGGAGCTAAGGGAGGAGCTATATATACAGCTCTGCTGTGGTGCTCTTTGCCACTTCCTGTTAGCAGGAGGATAATATCCCACAAGTAAGGATGAATCCGTGGACTTGTTGTATCTAGTAGAAGAAAAGAGCTCATTTATTTGGGGCAATGCCCTGCAAAAGGCCCTTTTAAGGGCCATTGGAAGTTTAGTGTAGGCTAGGGTTTTTTTATTTTGGGGGGGGCTTTTTTATTTTGATAGGGCTATTAGATTAGATTAGGTGTAATTAGTTTAAATATTTGATCATTTCTTTTTTATTTTGTGTAATTTAGTGTTTATTATTTTTTGTAATTTAGATAAATGTATTTTGTTAATTTAATTTATTTAATTTTAGTGTAATGTTAGGTTTTAGTGTAAGACAGGTTAGGTTTTTTTTTACAGGTAAATTTGTATTTATTTTCACTAGGTAACTAATAAATAGTTAATAACTATTTACTAACTAGTCTACCTCGTTAAAATAAATACAAACTTACCTGTAAAATAAAAATAAAACATAAGCTAGATACAATATAACTATTAGTTATATTGTAGCTATCTTAGGTTTAATTTTACAAGTAAGTATTTATTTACTTTTAAATAGGAATAATTTAGGTATTAATTGTAATTTTTATTTGGGATTATTTTAAATATGTTAATGTTAGTGGGTGTTAGGGTTAGGGTTACTTTAGGGTTAAGTTTATGGGTAATAATTTTAATATAGTGGCGGCGACATTGGGGGCAGCAGATTAGGGGTTAATAAGTGTATGTAGGTGGCGACGACATTGGGGGTAGCAGATAAGGGGTTAATAATATTTAACTAGTGTTTACGATGCGGGAGTGCGGCGGTTTAAGGGTTAATATGTTTATTATAGTGGCAGCGATGTCCGGAGTGGCAGATTAGGGGTTAATAATTTTATTTTAGTGTTTGCAATACGGGAGGGCCTCGGTTTAGGGGTTAATAGGTAGTTTATGGGTGTTAGTGTACTTTGTAACACTTTAGTTAGGAGTTTTATGCTACAGCTTTGTAACGTAAAACCCATAACTATTGACTTTCAGTTTACGGTACAGATCTTGTAGTTATAGACTGTACTGCTCACTTTTTGGCCGGACAGGCAAACTCATAATACCGGCGCTGTGGAAGTCCCATTGAAAAAGGACTTTTTAAAAAGTGCGTTAGTTACGTTGCGTGATGGCCAAAAAATTGTGCGGTACAGCTGTACCTACAAGACTTGTAATACCAGCGGTAGTGAAAAAGCAGCGTTATGAAGCTTTTTCACTCATAACGCAAAACTCGTAATTTAGCCATCAGTTTGTTTATTCTGACCTGATATAAGCTCCACTGGTGCTCTGAGCAGCTGCAGTATGTAAAATGCTGGTGCACTGAGAATATATAGATATGCTTCACATGCAGAAAAAAAGTGTTAACACTAAAACAGTGATATCTTTTACTACAAACATTTTTGGCAATACAACCCTATTGTAAATATGTTTCTTTTCAAAAATATAATTCATCTAGGTGCATTTCAATTTTGACCAGAATGTCCCTTTAATGTAATAGATACCAGTTTTTAAAATAGTTTTTCAATACTTTTTTTTATACTATCCTTAATGGTTACTAGATGTTGGAATTTATTGTCTATTATGCTGCACTCACATTGTTTTCACAGTGACAACATTGACGTATCTTCTGTCATGGCAACACTGTTATGAGACACGTTTATGCATACATCAGCCATCATTATTTTGATATGACACATTATGTTTGGTGATTCAGACTATGATATAGTAAAAAATATATTTTTTACAATATCTATAATAATATTTAATAATCATTTATTTTTTTAATAGTTTTATATGTAACATTTCAATAATGCGCCATAAGATAAGTATGTTTTTATGTGTGCAAACCCGACACTGAGTTAGACCTAAATCACGAAACACAAATTGCGTTACGTATATTTTACATTCCTATGTTCTTCACATAGACAGAAAAATAAATTTTTATTATTAAATATGTATTGAATATATGTGATTATGTTAATGTTAAATCAATATCTATACCTATATATCTATAGGAATATATATATATATAGCTATATATGCTGATATATATATATATATATATATATATATAGGCAAAAGGAGTCAGTTGCACTCTCACAAACAGTTCTCCAAGGGCCAGGGTGCTAGAGTATGTGAAATGTAGCAAAATAGGAAGCAGTACTCTCTGGACTTAAGTTTTAAACAAATAGTTTAATCGGTAACGTTTCGGGGAATGCTCCCCTTCGTAAAAATTGTCCTGTATGTGAAAAACATTGGAATGTGAAATATATAGAGTAAATGCACAGAAAAACACATTATAAAATGTTATAATGGAATTATTATTTAGACACATACATATAGTATATTATAGCCCTTTGCATTCAAATACATGGCCATATACCATATGCCTTTTATCAAATAGTGTTTATGAGTGTAACAGTTTATTTTAGTGTATTTATGTTGTGTTTGATGCAACTTTTTTTTAATTCGCTACCCTTTATGCAAGGTTTTCAGTTGTGCTAACACGATGTGCGTAAATCACGATTGCGCATACATTCGCATTTACTTCCAACTTGTAATATTTGCACTATTTCCATGGTGCATAACAAACCAAAAACCACAATATCACTCAAACACAATTTGTAATGTAACCAATACTTGGTAGCGATTTTGATACTGGAAGTGATATACCACAGATTTGTGGGTCAGAATTCTGGAAGTGGGGTGAGTTTGATTGGTTTGTTCACTCAATAAAGTTTGACATTTTCCTGCACACTGTAATATCTGAAGAAAGGGTCTATCACTCTGAAACGTCACAATAAAGCATTAGTATTTTCACAGGACCAGAGAGTGATGCCTCCCCTTATTTCTGCAGGGGTTCTTATGTGGAGAATTAGATTTAAATATTAAAGTGATGGTAAACTTTACTTTTTTTAAATGGGGTCTAGAACCTAAGTTATATTTTAGATGGACTTTAAATGATCACTTCTAATAAAAATGCGCCGTAACTTACTTGTTAATCTGGCCGTGACATTCTAATACCCCGCTCTACGGCTGTCCACTTCAAAACTCATACTTTTTGTTAGCAAATGGTTAGAACTGTTCCCCTATCAATTGGAGGACCGACAAACCGTTAGCACACACAAAAATATGAGTTTTGAAGTGTGCAGCTGGAGCGCGTGAGATTAGATTGGCACAGCTAGATTAAAAAGTAAGTTTTAAAAAAAGTAAAGTTTACTATCATTTTAAGTAAGAGTACATCCCCTGCTGTTTTGTTATATTTGTATATATTAACACTTTTAAAAATGTGAGCTATTTGAACAGTTTTAATATGAATGGAAATAAATTTAATGTAAATGATTTAATGGACTAAAGATCAATTTAACATTTTTTTGTAAAACAAAATATAAATGTTACATGTAGTTTATACATGGCATTGTTGGCTACATCTTTAATCAGTTCACTATAGAGAGGCAATATTATCCTGTACAACACAATAAAATCTAATTCTGGGATAAAAATAGTCATAGGTTTCTTTCCAACAATGTTATAGCTCTGTCATTTTTAGTCTTTATTGTTGTTTTAAGATTTGGCCCTTGTTTCGAACCAACTAGTATTAATGATGTCCAGACTTTAGCATGGGAACATTTTGGAATAATATGCAGACCAGCTCAGTATGATTTATTACTTAGATATTATCACAAAAGAGGCAGAACTCGTTCAAAATCCTTATTATATTCTTAATGTCCGACCAGAAATCCTGTCATTATAAACAATGCAATTCACAGAGTATTGTAGTAAGTTTAATTTATCTTACCATGAGAGAGAAAAAGTTTAATGCCATTAATCCAAAAAACATAATAATGTATTCTATATATTATTCCAATGACCAGTTATATTAAAGTTTTAAAATATTTATAAGCAGGGGAAAATGAAATACTAAAAAAAATGAATTATATGAATATATTAGGAACAAGAACTTATTTTGATTTACTTTAATTGCACTGTATTATAGGAAGTGCTGCTAGTATTGTTAGTCATTTTTGCTATTCAGAAATTGAAATAATTGTTCTTAAAGGCAGGAAAACTTTAGAAATTAAAATTGTAGATTTCATCAAAGCTTAAGCTGGTGGTTTTCTACAGAAGAGAAAAAAAAGAAAAAACTGATTGACCTTCACAGATGCTTAATTTGGCCCAGAACTTGTTTGAAGGCAGAAACTAAAAGGTCAACACTTAAAGGGTCAAAGGAGTTGAAATTCTCTCCTCCTAAAACTTTTCATGTCTCCAACTGAATTAAAAATCACAGAAAATGATGGGTGTGAAGACCAAACAGTCTCAGTCAATTTGGCTCCATAAAACTTGTTCTAGCTAAGAGGAAGAAGAAAATCAAGCTTATACGTATGTGCTTTATAACTTCTGAGACTAAAAGACTGTAAAGAAACTTCTAAACCATTTCAATAGCATTTTACAATATGTAATGAGCGTATTAGTGCATCTTGACTCTTGTCATCAGTCAAGTTACAGAGTGTAAGATTGTAGCTCACCTTCTCTGTATCTAGTAATTATGTTAGATAACAACTATTAGTGTTTCAGTCACTACAAAGTAAAGGAAGTGACAAAATGCAGGTAATTATTAACCATAAACTTTTAAAGGTCATTTCAACTGTACAAAAATGGCAGAAGTAGCAGTTTACAAAATTATTTAATTTAAGTTACAAGCAGTAATACAACTTGCCTGTCATTACGGGGTGTTTGAAGACTTGTTCAGAAAAAGGTTTGCTAAAAATAAAATGTAAACCTTTTTATACAGTGGCAATTGTATTTATTAAACATACAGATAATTACTTAATTAGCAATGATATATATATATATATTTATATATATATATATATAATATATATATACACAGGGGTCAAGTCCTACAAAAAAAAGTCTGGGAACTCAACAAGACTTCCACCCCCCTCACAATTAATATTGTTTCATACACAGACACACAATTTAAACACACACACACACACTATGGTTAATTAAACCAAATTAAATCCAATGAAGGGTTGAATTGTTGGCCATGAGACTCCCCCTCTGTCACAGAGTCTCATCCACTTAAGGAGCAATAGTCCTATTTCTGTTGAGGGGAGCTAAATAAACCCCAGAACAAGCCACACAGAAATGTAAGCACCATGTGTTCCAAACAGTGCAGGGTGATCACACAGCAAGACGACTGACAGGCTTGATATTTAGTGTTATTGTAGAAAGTGTTACTGTCCATTACTAGAGGATCTGACTATCCCTCTAACCTGACTGCTCCAGGCTCCTCCAATCTGCAGCAGAAGTGTTTACGGGAGCGTTTCTGTTCTCTTCCCAGGGTGAACTTTGTTCTCCCTGCAGAAATAGTGCTGGAACTTCGTTACCATGCCTTCCCACTCGACCCCTACTATATATATTATATATAATATATATATATATATATATATATAAAACAGAAAAAACAAAGCGCACTCCTAGGGAACCTTTTTCAAATCCTTTTACTGGTGAACGTTTTCGGACTATCACGTCCGTCCTCAGACCAAAAAAAATCTTTTTTGGTCTGAGGACGGACGTGATATGTCGAAAACGTTCACCAGTAAAAGGATTTGAAAAAGGTTCCCTAGGAGTGCGCTTTGTTTTTTCTGTTTTGTATGCCTATTTGCAGCACCCAGGGTATTGGAACATTTGATAGCTTGGAGTGCAATCTGCTCTCAATTTATATATATATATCTATATATATATATATATATATATATATACAAATGTGTCTATGTTTATTTAGTCATACTGTTGACCAATTAAAACTTGAATACAAAAAATAAATGTTACATGCCCCAATGTACTAATATATTGCATAATAAACATACAAAAATCCCATATATCCTATAGCAAAAAAAACTGTATTAACAAAAAAAGCATGCAAATGTGCTGTAAGTAGAAATCACGTAAAAATTAACTCATAAACAAAGTCTAAATAGTAATAATAATTACCCACTGAAACCTTTTTAAACTGTCTTACAGTTCATCAAAAAGTAGGTAAATGCTAGTAAATATAAGGTGAAAGCAAAATTCCAAATAAAAAAAAGATATTGGGCTGGATTACAAGTGGAGCGCTAATTTATTGCACACAATAAAAGGGAAAATTCATCCATTTACGGGAACGCAATAAATAACCAGCCATTACAAGTGGCTGGTTATTGCTACTGTGAGCTTGTGGTAGCAATTAGTGCTCAAAACGTTAACCAGAGGTCAGACCTCTGGTTATTTTTTTTAAATTGCCCCAACTGGCCCAAAAAAAAATATGTGTAGTTCCTTTTAAGAAATAAAAAATTGTGGCATATTTTTAAAAAAATATATAACAGCACTAGGCAGTTTTTGTGGGCTAAAGCTGCGGTCTTTGGGAACTGTGTGTTCCCTGTAAATATATATGTATATGCTTATATACATATATATATATATATGTATGTGTTAACCTTGTAATGCAGTTATGCCGTTTTATTCCGTCACAACTGCACTGGGCTTTAAAGCCATTATGATGGAATACAACGTCATCGCAAACGGCTGTCCTGAAGCCTACTAGGCTTTCAGGATTTTATCGCGGTCTGGAGGGCGTTCCTAGCGTCTTAGGGATGCCCCCCAGACCCAATCCCATAATTGAAGTCTCGCTATCTTTTGCACGATCGCGTGACTTCAATTTGTCTACATCGGAACGTTGTTCCGATGTAGACTTTTTAACCCAGTCATGAAAGGGTTAATATGTGTATACACATATTAACACATAAATATGTATGTATGTATTCATATACATATATATTTATATTTGCTGCCCGACTTACCCCCCTTCGCTATACTAGTTCTCATGCTGTGTCTCATGACATGAAAACGAGGCTCAATTGAAGCCTATGGAAACTCGCTCTCGTGAATGCAAAGCTTCCCTGCAATACAAACGTGAGGTTGCATTCACATTGCACTGTACTTGTAATACCAGTGACTCATTAACGTGCATTGGTATTACTCAGTTGAGCACAAATATTGTTTTATGAAAACTATATTTTATGCTCCACTTGTTAATCTAGCCCATTATTGGTAATAAACCCAGTGCCAACTTTCCATTTAGAGTTGGTAACGGATTAAAGCCAAATTCTACAATCACTACATTTAAAGTGAAGGTCAATTTTCATCAATGAGTGCCCGGTTTTTAAAAATACTTTTAAAAACAGGGGCACTTTCATTGATGAAAATTAACATTGCACTGGATTGAAGAAAATACTTACCCTTTTACTCCTGCAATGCCGGATCGACGATCCCCCTCCTCCTTCTTCCTGCTGTAGACCACAGCAATGATGAAACTGCTCTTCCTCCAATCACAAGCCAGGCATCACGAGCTGGACGCTCTGGGGTGCAAGCCATGATTGGAGGAAGACTTTTTTCGTCATTTCTGACGTCAGTACAGAGGTAACTGAGGCTGGTGAGATCGGCGATCCGGCATTGCAGGAGTAAAAGGTAAGTATTTCTTCAAATCCAGTGCAATGTTATTTTCATCAATGAAAGTGCCCCTGTTTTTAAAAAGTATTTTTTAAAAACCGGGCACTCATTGATGAAAATTGACCTTCACTTTAAACATTAAGATCTTACAAAAATAACCGTTTAAAGATTTTTAAGGTACACCATAAAATACAAATGATAAATCTTGGCATAAATAACTTTATAGCTTGAAAAACAAACACATGAAATGCTTTTTTGTTAAGCTAATGTAAAAGTAGGGATGGGCGAATGTGTTTATATTCGAATTCGAATATTAGAACGAATGTTATTGTAGAAATTCAATGTACATAATAGAATGTTGATAAGAACGAATATTCTTAAAAATTCTATTATGGAATGCTATTTACAGTTTTCGAATGTTACTTTCAAATTCGAATTTGACATTCAAATTCGAATATTACATTATAAAACACAGTATTAGACTAGAAATACTATTTCAAATTTGAATGTTACATTTATAAAACACAGTACAGTATTAGACTAGAAATACTATTTTGAATTTGAATGTTACATTCGAAATGTAGCATTCAAATTCGAATATTACATTTATTAAACACAGTTGTAAACTAGAAATACTATTTCGAATTTGATTGTGACATTCGAATTCGAATATTACATTTCAAAACACAGTATTAGACTAGAAATACTATTTCAAATTCAAATGGGACATTCAAATTCGAATTTAGCAATTGAATTTTAATATCACATTTATTAAACACAGTTGTAAACTAGAAATACTATTTCGAATTTGAATCTTACATTCGAATTTTACATTCAATTTCAAATATTACATTTTGAAAAATGAATGAATACATAGCTAATAATTCTATTATTCAAACAAATATTTTAAAATTTTATTGAAAAATTCGAAAACGAGAATTCGAAAATAGAATGTTAGAATGTTATATAAACATTCAAAATTATATTCGAACGAACAAATGTATCAAAATTCATTTTAAATTTCGAATTTTTAGAAAAAACATTCGCCCATCCCTATGTATAAGTAATAAAATATTGATAATATATTTTTCTACCAATGCTCAAATGCAATTTCTAATGAGGGGGAATTTGAATCTTATGGTAGATTTTTATGTTAATAAAATCTATGATATGATATATTTGTTGATTAGCACACTAGCTAGCTAAGCAGTACAGAGTATGGCCATATTGTGTGACAAAGATCACATTTTTATTATAAAAGCATTCTTTTCTTTTTTAAGCTAAATAATAGTAATGATTTGATTTAAAGGGACATGAAACCCAAAATGTTTAGAGAATACAATTTTAAACAACTTTCCAACTACTTCTATTATTTAATTAGCTTCCTTCTCTTGATATCCTTTGCTGAAGGTTTATCTAGGCAAGCTCAGGGGCAGCAGAAAACCTAGGTTCTAGCAGTTGATTGGTGGCTGCATATATATATTGATTGTGATTGGCTCACCCATGTGTTCAGTTAGAAACCATTACTGCCATTGCTGCTTACTCAACAAATGATACCAAGAGAATGAAACAAATTAGATAATAGGAAGTAAATTAGAAAGATTTTAAAATTGTATCTCTATCTGAATCATGAAATACATTTTTTTGGGTTTCATGTCCCTTTAAGTAAAACCTACATGAACATGATAAATGCAGATTTGACAATAAAGTTGCATGTTAAGGATGCACATGCTCTTATTTCTTTAAAGGGACAGTCTACTTGATTTTTTTTTATTGTTTAAAAAGATAGATAAAGCCTTTACTACCCATTCCCCAGCTTTGCACAACCAACATTGTTATATTAAAATACTTTATAACCTATAAAACACTAAGAGACAGATTACAAGTGAGCACTAAATTATCACGCAATAATTAATCAGCCATTACAAGTGGCTGGTTATTTCTACCGCAAGCTTGTTGAAAATTAACCAGATTATTAGATCTCTGGTTAATTTTCTAAAAGTGCTCCATATGCCCTCAAAATAGAGGGCATTATAGTTTTATATTTAAAAAATATAGCTTTTTATAAAAAATAAAAAAATAACTGCACTAGGCAGTTTTGGGACTTTAAAGTTGGTGGGAGTTGGGTTTTTAGAAAGAAAACAGCTCTGAAAAATGCCTTTACATTCGGTCTACGGGAACTGTGTGTTCCCATAGACAGCAATGTAAATATATATGTATATGCTTATATACATATATATTTATGTGTTAATATGTGTATATACTCTATATTCTAGATTGTACGTTCCCACGGAATAGGGCCCTCAATCCCTCCTGTATGTGTTTGTAAATTTTGTCCTGTCTCTTACAAGTCTTGTATTGTTTTATTTAAATGAATTGTATCCATGGACAGCGCTGCGGAATATGTTCGCGCTTAATAAATAAAGTATAATAATAATAATATACATATATATTTTAAAATGCTGCCCATCACTGCACTACTTTACTCCTTTGCTGCGCGAGGTTCTGATGCCGTCTCTAATGGCATCAGAACAAGGTTCCTATAGGAGCCTATGGAAGCGCACTCTCGTGAGCGCAATGCTTCCTAGCAAGTTCACATTTCGATTTACTTGTAACACCAGCGCACATGATCGTGCGCTGTTATTACAAAGTGGAGCGACAAATATCGCTTGCACGCAAGTGATATTTATCGCTCCATTTGAAATCTAGCCCTAAATGTCTGCCTGTTGCTAAGCCACTACATGCCACTTTTATCTCTGGGCATGTTTATTCATTTTTCACAGCAAGACACTGCTAGTTCATGTTTGCCATATAGATATCATTGTGCTCACTCCCATGGAGTTATTTATAAGTCAGCACTGATTGGCTAAAATGCAAGTCTGTAAAAAGCACTGAGATAAGGCTTAGATACAGGGTAATGACAGAGGTAAAAAGTATATTAATATAACAGTGTTAGTTATGCAAAACTGGGGAATTGGGTACTAAAGGGATTCTCTATCTTTTAAACAATAAAAAATTTAAGTAGACTGTCCCTTTAACTTTACACACTTGATTGTTTTTAATACAGACAATATTTTGTTCTATATTTTCTCTTGGATGCATGCTAATACCCGTTATTTGGTGTAAACTATTTGTTATAACAAGTACAAAACCCTTTATCCAAACTGCTTGGGACCAGAAAAGGTTTGGATTTCAGAATGTTTTCTATATATGCATCTGTAAAATAGGGCCGTTTGGAGAACGGATGGGATCAAGTGTTAATAATCAAATTTCAAATATGCAGCACCTGTGTTACAATATGAGTGCACCTCTGTACATCTGTACATCATACCTATTCCAAAGATCTCTGATGTTTTTTCCTCAGCACAAATAAAATAAAAAAAATGGTTATAACTCGAAAAGTGATTATATGGTTTCAAACAGTGAATGCAACAAAAATTAAAAATCACCATATAACCACTTGTGTTACAAATTAAAATAAAAAGCTACACTACAAGCAGCAAAACGTACATTGGAGAATCCAGGCTAGTCATGGAAAAGGGTGAGGACTCCATACCAGCAGCAAGGAAGTTCGTACATAGAAAATGATTAGTCTGTAGACTAACTGCTTCCTCTGGATTAAGTACTATACCCTGAATGACCGTATTGCCTATTTTTATTGTATTTTTATATATTTTAAAGGGACATTTAAACCCAAAACATTTATTTAATGATTCAGACAGAGAATACAATTTTAAACAACATTCCAATTTACTTCTTATTATCTAATTGCTTCATTCTTTAGATATCCTTTGTTAAAGAAATAGCAATGCACATGGGTGAGCAAATCACATGAGGCATCTATGTGCAGGCACCAATCAGCAGCTACTGAGCCTATCAAGATATGCTTTTCAGGAAAGAATAGCAAGAGAATGAAGCAAATTAGATAATAGAAGTAAATTAGAAAGTTGTTTAAAATGGTATTCTCTATATGAATCTCGAGAGAGAAAATATTGGGTTTAATATCCCTTTAATACATTTTTATTTGAAGCATCTGATCCTGCTACTTGCTAGTGGGTTTGTTATATCGCTCCTAAATCTCAGCTGGATAATAGCTCTGAAAGATGATACTTCTTTGAAAGATAACTGAAGGATATTTTTATGGTGCTATCAATCTTCAAATCCAAATATAAGTATTTTCATTTGTAACAGCAGTGATTATATGGTGATTCACTTTGAAGTTTTTCTTTAGCACCACACTATACCTTAGACCAATATGTCGTGAATAGCAATGGCTCAAAAACAAGTGGTTAACAGAAGCTCCCCCCAGCTTAGCAATAAAACAACATTCCTGCTAATCTAGCTATATTTGTGGCTTTTTTGGTGCTGAATAAAAGAAAGAGAATATTTGTCAGAGTAACAGAAGTTTCCCTAAACTGGTAAAATCTGGGACTATTAAAATAATTTTCACGAGCCATGTGGAATGGGAAGAGTTGAAGTGTTACACATTGCTCTAATATGGAGGAGGATAAATATTTTGTCTTTAAAGAAGTGCTAATTTATGCTTTAAGGCAAAATGTTTTACCCATTAACACTGATGCTAATTAAATGAAAAAAAACCAGTACAACTTAGGAAAGGAAGGATAAAAACAGTACAGCACAAATTGCATATTGAACAAATTAAATTTAAAGGGACAGAAAACCCTATTTTTGTATTTCATGATTCAGATAAAGCATACAATTTTAAACATATTTACAGTTTACTTCAATTATAAAATTTACATTATTCTCTTTTGATCCTTTGTTGAAAGAGCAGCAATGCACTACTGGGAGCTAGCTGAACACATCAGGTAGTGCATGCTGTTCCTGAGACTACCTAGGTATGCTTTTCCGCAAAGGATGAAGCAAAGAAAATTAAGCAAATTAGATAATAAAAGTTATCTGAAAGTTGTTTAAAATTGTATGCTCTGTCTGCATCAGGAAAGAAAATGTTGGGTTTCATGTCCCTTTAATTTATTGTGCATGAAGTAAGTTAGATAGTAGAAATAAATTGTAAAATTACTGAAAGTTGCAGGTTCTGAGTCATGAAAGTTTTCTTTTGACTATACTGTCAATATGTTTAAAGAATATGTTTAATGAATTCTATATTCATAATATTCTTATATTCATATATGAAAATATATCATTCTTTCACTTTCTTAGCTTGAACTAATGAGATAAAGTGGGCATAAGACTCTTTATTAAGTGGAAAAATGTATCACAGTTCAAGCAAGTCAGCAACTTTACTGCCCCAAAACCGGGCAACAAATTAGATCTCATATTTATGAAAAGTGATTGAGCCCAAAAAATGGATACACTATAGATTGAATAAAGATTGCTTTTACAGCATTTACAGTCGGCACATAGATTGTTTGGAAGACCTAATGTCTTTTTTGACAGCTCACTCTGACAATATTATCATAATGTACCATCTTTGTTTTGAAAAAATAGTAGTTTATGTCTCCCTTTTTGCTGATTTTAGAAGGCAAGACTGATTTTACTCATATCTTTACTTCTATCTTTTGGCCATGATTTATGTGTCTCCAGAAGAGGGGAAAGCAAGGCAGATGCTATTTGTACTTAGATGAACAGAAAGAAAAAGTGAGGAGAGTTCCCAGATTTTTAGGATCAGAACTAGTTAAATGCAGGGGGTTCTATGGGGGTGTAGCCCCTGTTGATTAGCAGAGGGCAAGCGTATGTGACTGACAATTAGTCTCACACACCCGTTTTTATGGACCAGACGGCACAGTTCTGAGTGTGTCCTACCCCAACTGTGCCGCAGATGCTGTTTATAAGCCAATTTGTCCCATCCATGAGCAGGGCTGCTCATGTTGGGTCCTGGCCCCCAGCATTTTGAATGGGCGGCAGCAATTTAGGAGGAAGCCGTAGTGAGTTGAGAATGAGGCAAGTGGAGCAATCAAGGAAAGCAGTAGCATTCTCATTATATTTTGGGGCTTTCCTTCTGCCTCTCATCTGTCAAATACTGAAAAATGTGATCTTCTATCCCAACTCTCCATTTCATGGAAATTTAGGGGGTAAACATCTTTCACCCTGTGTCTCCTCTTACTTTTCTCTTGCCATTGTGTGAACTATATCTTGCTATGTGTCCTTCCCTCAATCTGTTTTTTTCTGCAAACTATTATATTCATGTAGCAACCTGGTGGGTCATATCTCCTGACTATTTTTTTGGCTTTTGACTTTTATGTATATCAGCTGCTGGAGACCATTGTGTCCTTCCCTAGGTCCCTTACCCTTCTTCTGGTTGCTGGTAGGAAACAGGATCTTTTTGTCTATCATGGGAAACGCATAGCCAACACATCGTTAAGGGACATTCAGTAGGTTTATAAAAGGGTAAGGCCAAAAGAGTAGGTGGTGAATGTCGATCATATTTAGTCTAATATGTATAATACGTACTCTGGCCAAGGCACACATGTCTTTGTAACTCTGCTTTGTTCTATCCCAGGTAGTGTGGTATGTAACACACTAGGTCTGTGCTCTAATGTTTGTAAATTGCAGTTGTATGCTAGGCAAGCCCTTGAAACACCTCACTACTAGTTATGTATTTGACATCAATGTAGATAACAAATATGAATATTAGAAAAAATGTTTTGTAACGTAACAAATTTCATGATGAAAAATGTCTACTCTCAGGTAGAAAATTGTTAAAACATATCAGAAATATGTATGCACTTATGATTAGTCTTTGTTTATGTTTGATAAATGATCCTTTGTCTGAAGGCACCAACACAATGTATTGGTATTGTTTAGATTATTTATCTGTTACTTCCTTCAGATTAAAGGCAGTGACACACTGCAAGCTATGCTGTGCGAGGCGAAGGAAGCTGCTTCGAGTCACACATCGCTTCTGAAGTTCAGATATTCATCTCTGACGCTCAGCTACGCGACCTGACGCAGCAGAGTGCTCAAAGATGAAAAGAAGGCAGGACACACTGAGCGCGCACATCCGCATCTCTACATGCTGCGCGCCGCTGTGCTTGCAGTGTGTCACATCCTTTAGTTTAAAATATATTTTAAGATCTTTAGAGCAAGATTCTTCTCCTTTTCCAACATACATGGTCAAATTTCTGTTAAAGGAACCATAAAGTCATTGTTTCATATAACTAAAGTATAGCAGCATTCAGAGTAAATATCACCATTTCAGCACTATATTGCATTCTGCATATAATGTTTATATGCATTTAAAACTCTACTTATCTTTTTTTCAGTCCATGGACCCTTTATAAGGCTTTTCCATTGATTATGCAATCATCATGTACCATGCAGCAGGGTCTGAAACCCACAGGATCCACTCCAACCTGTCTGGGGAAACCACAATAAAGTATATTTAGAAAAAGGGGCCATAATAAATAATCAACTAGTATTGCATTTTTTTAAATATTCATAATTTAATACCATGGACGCACGCGCGAATACCGCCAGAAGTAAACTTTTAACACGCGCAGGTTAGTGAGCATATTACAAGTTGGAAGTAAAATGTTTGCGCGCAAGCAAAGCCAACGCATGCTAACTTGAGGACAGATATCGCAATCACATTAACTTATTCTCCCCACAGACTTTAATTGAGCTTGTGCACTAACCTTACACTGGATTAGGCCTACAGCGCTAATCTGAAGGTAGTTATGAATATTTTACATTACAATTTTCTTCAAATAGATTTTTTTTTTTTTTTAAATGTATATTTATATGATAACTTTTTTTGTAATATATATATATATATATATATATATATATATATATATAATATATATATAGGCACATAGATATATATATAGGAATATCTATTTGAAAAATACTTAAAGGGACAGTCAAGTCCAAAAAAAACTTTAATTTTTCAATAAGGCATGTAATTTTAAACAAACTTTCCAATTTACTTTTATCAACAATTTTGCTTTGTTCTCTTGGTATTCTAGTTGAAAGCAAACCTAGGAAGGCTCATATGATAATTTCTAAGCCCCTTGAAGACTGCCTCTATTTTATTTACTTTTCACAGCAGGGGAGAGCAAGCTCATGTAGGCCATATAGATAGCATTGTGATCACGCCCGTGGCTAGTGGCAGACACTGCACTAATTGGCTAAAATGCAAGTCAATAGATAATAACTAAAAGTCATGTGATTAGGGGCGGTCAGAAGATGCTTAGATACAAGTTAGTCACAGAAGTAAAAAGTGTATTAATATAACAGTGTTGGTTTTGCAAAACTGGGGGAATGGGTAATAAAGGGATTATCTATCTTTTTAAACAACAAAAATCTGGTGTTGACTGTCCCTTTAAAACATTTTCCCCTATGTGAAAAACATTGTAATGTAAAATATTTACTGTGCATACACAGCAAAACACATTATTAAATATTGCAATTGAATACAAATATTTAATGTTTTTAGGTTAATGAGTGGAAAGGGCTTCAACACATACTGTATATACATGTATATATGTATACTAAGAACCCAAGAGGGAGGGATCTTATGGGGGCACCTGATGGATAGTATATAAAGTCTAATGTTTGCACGCTAATGGCGATGTTAATTCCAATGGAACAAATCAGATGTTAGCGTAATGGTCGTGTAGGTTTCAATAATTTATTGAAACAAGGCTGCTCCACTTGAACCCGGTGTGTTAGGTAATCTGTGTGAAAAATATGTAAGCATATCCCTCTAAGCACATTGGGCAAGGAGTCCACATGTGGTTCCCCCCATCATCCTTAGGGAGACATTCCTCAGGGTCATAATACAAATAGAAAGATAAGCAGTCTGCCAGGAATGACAACAGCTCAGTGGCTTGTTCTATGGCGGCGTTACCACTGGGAGTAGCTTTTTTTAGCCCAATTGTGCTTTTCCCAGAGGAAAAACTTCCTGAAGGCATATCAGTCTGATCCCGCCTAACAAGGTCAGTCCAGCCTCAGAAATATCAGGCAATTCTCCTCTTAACAAGGGAAATAGCAAACCCAGATGATCGTTCTGGGGCTAAAATAAGATTCTTGTAAATTTATTATACACATATTGATTATTCAGTTCTACTGTATTTAAGGTTCTTTAGAAAATCTGAGAACAGAAACTATCTAAACAGGATGAATATGGAAAGGGAGCAACCCTGATGAACTCACAGCTGATTAGTATGTGCCATTTTTTTTAATCAGTCTACCAAGATTAAAAAACAATAATTAGAAGGAAACTTGTTTCTATGAGCAAGGAGGGACTTTTCTTAGAGAGGACCCTTTCATTTAGACATTTCCTTCAAACACAATTTTTATTATTCTTAATTTAACATTTTTAATGTTTAAAATTAGGTATTTATTCCTAAACAATGTGGAAATACTATAGAGATATTTACCTAATATGCAATTTATAAAATGTATGTATATATGTAAGAGATTGAGACTTACATGCAGGAAAAATAGATTTTTGATATATTATTTTAAAAAAAATATTAATTAAAAAGTTTGGATTTTCAGAATAAGTTTGGATTTTGACATTTTCCAGATTTGAGGATTTGTACATATATGTTGATTGGAATTGCCGTGTTAGTCCAATGATCTAGAATACAAAGAATATTGCATTGAGCAATGATACTTTCTTATTGGACTATAACAGATCTACTTCAAATAATATAGGGCTAGATTACGAGTGGTGCGCAAAGCAAAAATGGGTTTATTGTGGATGTTTGCGTGCTTAAGTAGAGCGTGTATTACAAGTTGAAAGTAAATGCATTGGCTTGAGCGAAATTTAATTAATTGGATGGGATATTGTCACTTAAGAGCTCTGGTTAACGGTTAGCTCGAATAAAAAGTTCCACAAAACATCAAAAATACATTTAAAAGTACAGTTACATTCATAAAAACACAGTCTAATAAAATTATAAAATTATTTTAAAAATTGCAATAAAAAGTTAAAAGGGCTCAAAGATATGAGGTCTCAGGTGTTGGAAAAAAAGATATTACATAACATGTCTAAAGATGTATATGGTGTGTGTATATATAAATATATATATATATATATATATATATATAATATATATATAATATATACATATATATATATATATATATATTATACAGTCATATGCAAATTTTTAGGCACCCCTGACAATTTCCATCATTTTCATTTATAAATAATTGGGTGTTTGGATCAGCAATTCATTTTGATCTATCAAATAACTGAAGGACACAGTAATATTTCAGTAGTGAAATGAGTTTTTATTGTATTAACAGAAAATGTGCAATATGCAATCAAAAAAAATTTAGACAGGTGCATAATTTGGGGCACCTTGTCATTTTGTTGATTTGAATACCTGTAACTACCTAGTACTGATTAATTGGAACACACAATTGGTTTGGTGAGCCCATTAAGCCTTGAACTTTATAGACAGGTGCATCCAATCATGAGAATAAGGTATTTAAGGTGGCAAATTGCAAGTTGTTTTTCTCTTTGACTCTCCTCTGAAGAGTGGCAACATGGGGCCTCAAAACAACTCTCAAATGACCTGAAAACAAAGATTGTTCAACATTATGGTTTAGGGGGAAGGCTACAAAAAGCTATCGCAGAGATTTAAGCATGTCAGTGTCCACTGTGAGGAGCATAGTGAGGAAATAGAAGACCACTAGGAACAGTTCTTGGTAAGGCCAGAAGTGGCAGGCCAAGTAAAATATCGGAGAGGCAAAGGCAAAGGATGGTGAGAACGGTCAAAAACAGCCCACAGACCACCTCCAAAGACCTACAACATCATCTTGCTGCAGATGGTGTTCACTGTGCATCGGTCAACAATTCAGCGCACATTTGCACAAGGAGAAGCTGTATGGGAGAGTGATGCAGAAGAAGCCTATTCTGCACACACACCACAAACATAGTCGCTTGAGGTACGCACTCGCAACATTTGTGACAAGCCAGCTATATTTTGGAAGAAGGAGTCTGTGGACTGATGAAAAAAAGATTGAGTTTATTTGGTCATAACAAGGGGCATTATGCATGGCGGCACAGTAAAATTTGGTGGATGTTCCATCATGCTGTGGGGCTGTGTGACCAGTGGCGGTACTTGGGATATCTTGTTAAAGTTAAGGGTCACATAGATTCCAATCAATATCAGCAGATATTTGAGAATAATGTTGAGGGAATCAGTCACAAAGTTGAAGTTACGCCGGGGCTGGATATTTCAACAAGACAACGACCCAAAACACTGCTCAAAATCTACTCTGGGCATTTATGCAGAGGAACAAGTACAATGTTCCTGAAATGGCCATCCCAGTCCCCCAGACCTGAATATCATTGAAAATCTGTGGGGTGATTTGAAGCGGGATGTCCATGCTCGGCAACCATCAAACCTAACTGAACTGGAGATGGTTTACAAGGAGGAATGGTCCAAAATACCTTCATCCAGAATCCAGACACTAATTACAGGCTATAGGAAGCGTCTAGAGGCTGTTATTTCTGCTAAAGGAGGCTCTTTTAAATATTGATTGCAATATTTCTGTTGGGGTGCCCAAATTTATGCACTGTCTAATTTAGTATTGATGATGCATATTGCACATTTTCTGTTAATCCAATAAACCTCATTTCACTACTGAAATATTACTGTGCCCTTCAGTTATTTGATAGATTTGAAAAATCCCTGTGCTGCTGACCTAATACAGACAAGATCCCTCAATGCCACTACTGGGGGAGAGTCAGGGGTAGAAAGAAATGTAGAGAAGGGAAAGGTCTGCGCTCAAGGGGTGTGAATTAGTCAGTAAGGGCCAGAAGGAGGAGGCAAAAAAGAAGAAAAATCAAGGTGACAAAAACAGAGAGGAGACTTATAGTATAATATAAGTTAGTGTTTGAAAACTGCTCTCCTGGTGTTACCTCAATCATATGAGGTAGGTGACTTGCATAGATAGGAAATATTTCCCCACAGTGCTAAAAATGGTTCTCTTACTTGCGTCTATTACACCATTATAAATGTGTAGTTGAGTGTACTGGTATAATACACAAAGCTGTACTAGTATAATACACACAGATGATGCAGTGCTAAGAAAAAAATGAATTTATTAGTTAACAGTAATGAAACCAATTTCTCCAGTTTCAATCTAAAAGTTATTTCTGCATTATAGATTGCAGCAATAAAGTCTGAATAAAACTTGCTGTTGAACTGCTGTACAGCCAAAAGTGATAAAAAAGCATGGAAGTGGTAAACCCTATACCGGTGAAGAGGATTTTAGCTCTATATTAAGAGGCTCAAAGCGTCCTATATATATATATTCCTATATATATATATTCCTATATATATACCGTATTGTTCTGAGTATAGGCCGCACTTTTTTCCCCTGATGTAAGTCTCTAAATCAGGGGGTGCGGCCTATACTCGGTATCTTACAGGTAAGGTCCGGGTGGGGATTGGGCTGAAGCGCTGATGTTGCAGGGAGGGGTCCGGGCACACCCTGGGCTTCCGGACATTTTGTGTGAGTCACAGAGTTTTTAGACTTTTGCCCCTATAGGTACTGGTATTTCCTAATATGCCGCCAGACGCCGTCGCTGATCACGTGATCCCGGAACGAGACTTGACATGTCTCAGACCACAGGGAGGACCGTTCTGGTAAGAGAAGTGAGGACCGTACTAGTAAGAGAAGTGTGATCCGAGGAGGGGACTTGACCGATAACCCCTGAGGACCGGGGTGAGTCACTAATTTTTACTACAGTACTTTTTTGGAAAATTCTTAAACTTGTACAGGTAGTATCCCCCAGCAACAACATGGCACATCAATGTGCTCAAGAGGGGAGGAGAGGGGCTTAAGATGAGAGCGGGAGCTACTGCTAAAGGAGGGTGAGTCAGGATTGATGAGGAGGGGGTTGTGTGAGGCAAAAGGGGGCTATGATTGGTAGAAGGGCTGAGAGGAGGCTTATGTAAGGTAGGGGTAGTGGTAATAGTGGTGAGTAGTGGGCACTGTCTTGAGGGGAGGGAGTGGGTTAAGAGGAAGCAGCCTGTGAGGGTTATGAGGGGCTATGTGTGTACAAGGGAGGAGGGTAAGGAGACTAGGCATCTATCAGGGCTAAGGCTAAGAGATGAAGAGGGATCTGTGTGTAAAGGGGGTGAGAGAGGCTGAGGGGAGGCTTATGTAAAGTAGGGTAGGGATAATAGTGTGAGTAGAGTGCACTGCTTGAGGGAAGGAGTTGGTTAAGAAAAGGCAGCCTGTTAGGGTTATTTCTTAAAAATGGCACCAAACTTTAAGGGTGCGGCTTATATTCAGGAGCGGCTTAAACTCGGAACAAATACGGTATATATATTTATATATATATATATATATATATACAGTATATATATATAGGTAAAGATACATGTGTAAATTATATATTTGCCTCAAGAAACCTCAGATATATATAGAAATATTTATTTAGGAAGAAATAGAACATATTCTGCTATGTGAAGAAAATTTGAATGTTTCAGGTTAATGCACTAGTTTAAACGAGATCGGGTTTGCGCGACTTGTGTGTTTTTTCTATTGAAATCTATGGGGGGGATACGTTAACTCTGTTGCGATAATTTAACTTTTGATTTTGCACTTGTGGGGTCCCAACGCTGCTTTTTAACGCCCGCTTGGTATTACGAGTCTGGCAGGTACAGGTGTACCGCTCACCTTTGTTCCGCTACTCGAGCTTACCGCAAATCCCCTTACGTAAAGTTGCGTATCCTATCATTTTAATTGGGACTTGCCTAACGCATGTATTACGAGTGAGCGGTACACCCTCTTCCTGTCCAGACTCCTACCGCATTTAAAAGTCAGTAATTAAGAGTTTTATGGGCTAACCGCCGTAACATATAACTCTTAACTAAAGTGCTAAGAAGTACACTAACACCCATAAACTACCTATTAACCCCTAAACCGAGCCCCCCCCCCATCGGAAACACTTTAATAAAGTTTTTTAAACCCCTAATCTGCCGACCGGTACATACGCTGCCACTGTAATAAATATATTAAACCCCTAAACCGCCGCACTGCCCACCTCACAAACACTAGTTAAATTTTATTAACCCCTAATCTGCCGTCCCTAACATCGCCGACACCTACCTACATTTATTAAACCCCTTATCTGCCACCCCCAACGTCGCCGCAACTATAATTAAATTTATTAACCCCTAAACCTAAGTCTAACCCTAACACCCCCCTAACTTAAATATAATTTAAAATAATCTAAATAAATATTACTATCATTACCTAAATTATTCCTATTTAAACTAAATACTTACCTATTAATAAAACCCTAAAAATAGCTACAATATAACTAATAGTTACATTGTATCTAGCTTACGGTTTATATTTATTTTACAGGCAACTTTGTATTTATTTTAACTAGGTGCAATAGTTATTAAATAGTTATTAACTATTTAATAACTACCTAGTTAAAAATAAGTACAGATTTACTGTAAAATAAATCCTAACCTAAATTACAATTACCACCTCTTGTGCCCGGCGGGCGAAGACGCCTCAAGGTAGGGGAGATCTTCAAGGGGGTAGTGTTAGGTTTTATTAAGGGGGGATTGGGTGGGTTTTAGAGTAGGGTTGGTGTGTGGGTGGTGGGTTTTAATGTGGGGGGGTATTGTATTTTTTTTTACAGGTAAAAGAGCTGATTACTTTGGGCAATGCCCGCAAAAAGCCCTTTTAAGGGCTATTTGTAATTTAGTATTCAGTAGGGAATTTTATTATTTTGGGGGGCTTTTTTTATTTTGTTAGGTGGATTAGAGTAGGTGTAATTAGTTTAAATTTCATGTAATTATTTTTTTTATTTTCTGTAGTTTAGTGCTTGTTTTTTTTTTGTACTTTAGTTTATTTAATTTAATTGTATTTAATTGTAGTTATTTAGGTAATTAATTTAATGATAGTGTAGTGTTAGGTGTAATTGTAACTTTGGTTAGGATTTATTTTACAGGTAAATTTGTACTTATTTTAACTATGTGGTTATTAAATAGTTTAATTATAATAATAACTATGTACCTAGTTAAAATTAAATTACAAAGTTGCCTGTAAAATAAAAATAAACCATAAGATAGATACAAATGTAACTATTAGTTATATTGTAGCTATCTTATGGTTTATTTTATAGGTATTTATTTTTAAAATAGGATAATTTATTTAATTGTAGTAATTTTATTTGTTTTATTATAAATTATTTTTAAGTTAGGGGGGTGTTAGACTTAGGTTTAGAATTAGGATTAGGGGTTAATAAATGTAATATAGTAGCGGCGACGATGGGGCGGCAGATTAGGGGTTAATAACTATAATGCAGGTTTCGGCGCTGTTAGCGGCAGCAGATTAGGGGTTCATAGGGATAATGTAGGTGGTGGCGGTGTCCGGAGTGGCAGATTAGGGGTTAAAAATAAAATACAGGTGTCGTGTGATGTCGGGGACGGGCAGATTAGGGGTTAATAAGTGTAATATTAGGGGTGTTTAGACCTCGGGGTTCATGTTAGGGTGTTAGGTGTAGACATTAATTTTATTTCCCCATAGGATCAATGGGGGCTGCGTTAGAAGCTGAACGCTGCTTTTTTGCAGGTGTTAGGTTTTTTTTCAGCTGAATCTGCCCCATTGATTCCTATGGGGAAATCGTGCACGAGCACGTTTTGCCAGCTCACCGCTACCGTAATCAGCGCTGGTATTGAGGTGAGATGTTGGAGCTAAATTTTGATCTACGCTCACCTTTTTTGTGGCTAACGCCGGGTTTAAAAAAAACGTAATACCAGCGCTGTCTTAAGGGAGCGGTGAAAAAAAAAAGCTCGTTAGCAAAACGCACCCCTGTTACCGCAAAACTCGTAATCTTGGTGAGTATTTATTAAAAATCAAATGCAATGTAGTCAGATCACTAAAACTAAATTAAAATTGAAAGTGAAAACACTACTTGACACTAGTTTATGTAACATTTTTAAAGCACAATCTTTTTCAATGGTAAGGCTGTCTCAGGACAATTTAATATGGCCTGTAAAATAGGTCTTAGGGAGGGAAGCTTAAAACGTAAACAGGTGAAGAGGTTGTTTGCTACTGAAACCTGCAGAGATTTTGACAAATAGGAGGTTAAATCCATGTAAATCCACTGGCTATTCCTTTGGGGTCAATAAGGAATAAACCTATGGCTTTACAGGATTACTGGTGACAAATTTACTACAAGCTTATTCAAACCTTTCTCAGCTACCTTTTTTTTTTTTAAACTAAGCTACAAACTGCTTGGTACCACATAATAATTACATCCCTGAGACATCATTTGTGAAGAATGTTTTTGTAAGCAGGTAAGTTGTTTTGACAGCATGGTAGCATCTCAAAATAATAAGTATAATCATTTATAAATGCCAAACATATATTTTTTTGTTTTAGCCTTGTACTTAGTAAATATAAAAGCAATTAACTTCAATCTTCTTCTTTACTTCTAGATATAAGTAATTAAAAGAGACAGATGAATAATAATGTAATATACCTTAATGTTATCTTTCACCAAACATAGGTCACTTTCCCATGAGTGCAATATTGGTTGAGAAATGCCTTTCCAATATTGGGAGGAAAAGTTTCATTTGGCAAACAGCAAAGAACTCTGGAGATTTTTTCTAATCTATATGGATAGTGGAGAACTTAAAGAACACTCAATGCAATAGAATTGCATAATAAATAAGTGAATAATAAAAAAGCCATTGCAATAACATCTACTCTGAATATCAAATAAGCAGTAGATTTTTTTCTGACAATTTTTTTCTCCTATTTTCAGGCCCACCCTTTTGTCATGTGATAGACATCAGCCAATCACAGACAAGTATACGTATTACCCTGTGAGCTTGTGCACATGCTCACTAGGATCTTGTTCCTCAGAAAGTGTGAATATAACAAAAACTGTGCAAATTGATAATGTAAGTAAATTGGAAAGTGTCTTAAAACTGCAAGCTCTTTCCTGAATCATAATAGTTTGTTTTGACTTGTGTCCCTTTTTTGCCTTTTAGACAACTGTTATTTTTTTTTTAAAAACAAGATGGATTCCAAGTGGGAATCCTACTGTAAAAAAATAATAACAAAAATAAAAAAACAGATCTAACGTGAAAGAATGTCTCCTTTTTGTTGTTGACAAAAAAGTTTGAATTTAACACTAAACAAACCAGAAAAGAACATAGACGTTACAATAGTAATATAAAATATTTTTGGCAGAAAATATTAGACGTTTTGAAATGGTAGACGTGCTTCCTGAGTACTATATTGCATAAACAACTATATGGCAACACCATGGTGCGTGATCAAATATACGGCGCATGTTTCGGCACAAGCGTGGGAACCCGTGCCGCCCATAATTTCACCTCGCACATCGGGGTATTACATATACAGCGCCATTAGATGCTAAACTGGCGTAAGTATGGACAAACTGGGCGATCTTCTGAAATGTGCGCAAATACACATTTTAGTCGTCGCAAGTAATTTATGCCAGTATTTTGTCAAGAAAGAGTAGTTTTATGCAAATTAGGTTAACACTCGTAAAAATGAGGTCTTAGAAATTATCATATGAGCCATTCTAGGTTTTGCTTTCAACTAAGAATACCAAGAGAACAAAGCAAATGTTAGAATTAAATCTGAAAGTAGTTTGAAATAACATGCCCTATTTAAAAGAAGAAGGTTTTCTTTGGACTTGACTGTCCCTTTATATATTTTGGCATCAATGCCAAGCTGTGTTAACTTAACATTAGAATAAATTACACTCCAGTGGGTTCTAAAGAGATGAAGGTAATACAATTATGATTTCCCATTGTTCTCTCCTCCAAGTATTGTTGATTGTTTTGAGAAGAAATGTAAAGTAAATAAGCAAGTATATGTCCACAATGTGATAAAGTACCTACAAGCTCAATCCATTACTGTCCCTTTAACCTTGAGATGCTGCTTATATGTATGTGTTTGTTAAGGCTTCCAGGGAGTTACGTTGTTTTTCTAGTCAGTGTAAGGGTTGCTGCGCCTGCAATATGTGGCGAGATGAGAATGGGGAGTAGATTTTCTGAATTCTGCACCGCGTAAGTCCTTACGCTGCATATTGGATACCAAATTGCGCGGCTTTTCTATGTTAGTCTATGACTAAAAAAAATAAGTTCGAAGGGTGAAATATACGCGCGTAACTTGTATGCTACGCCGTATATGTAATACCAAAATTGCGTAAAATCTGGCGACGGAGGATTTTGGCGGGACAACGCTGCACATGTAATGGAGGCCCATATGTTTGTATCGGCTATAATACACCCATTGAATAAATCTAGGAGCTATGAAATATGCATTTTTACAGATCATTACATTTTCATCATCCATCTAATCGTCACTAAGGTAAACAGGAGATGACAGAAAAAACAATGTGAAATGTTAATATGTCCATATGATATGCAACCCCCCCAAGAATTGCTAATTAAAAAAAAAAAATTATGTGTTTTTTTATTTTTTAAATCAATAATATTTAAAGGTATAGAGAGGTCAATATTGAAATGTGCATGGGTGCATTTCAATTTTAAATAGAAATGTTTTTGCAATATAGTTCATTAGCAACAATATTTTTTCAGAGGCATATGCACATATGTATGAGGGTCCGTGAACCCGCATTCAAACATTAATCTTCTTAAAAATTCATGCTGGGGCTTGTATGAAACAAATTGTCTTCACTGACACAATACACACCACCACCCGCTCTCTGGGTAGGCATAGCATTTGATCCTACTGTCACACAAAGAATATCATATATGTCTGCATGTATGGCACTGAAACACAAATAACTTTTATTAGAAGCATTTTTCTAATTGAAGTGCTTCTATTTAAAATTGAAATGGATTCATACACATTTCAGCTTTGATAATTCTTTCCCTTTAAAGGGACAGTCTACTCCAGATTGTTTGTTTAAAAAGATAGATAATCCCTTTATTATATATTTCCCAGTTTTGCATAACTAACACAGTTATATTAATACACTTTTTATCTCTGTGATTACCTTGCATCTAAGCCTCTGCAGACTCCCCCTCTTTTTTCAGCTCTTTTGACAGACTTGCATTTTAGTCAATTACTCCATGGAAGTGAGCACAATGTTATCTATATGGCACACATGAACTAGCAATGTCTAGCTGTGAAAAACTTTCAAAATACACTGAGATAAGAGGCAGCCTTCAAGGGCTTAGAAATTAGCATATGTGCCTACCTAGTTTAGCTTTCAAATAAAGAATGCAAAGAGAACAAAGCAAATTTGATGATAAAAGTACATTGGAAAGTTGTTTAAAATTGCATGCCCTATCTGAAATCATGAAAGTTTAATTTTGACTTTTAAAGGGACACTGTAACCCAAAAATTTAATTCCGTGATTCAGATTGAGCATGAAATTTTAAGCAAATTTCGAACTTACTCCTATTATCAAATTAGCTTCATTCTCTTGGTATCTTTATGTGAAATGCAAGAATGTAAGTTTAGATGCCGGCCCATTTGTGGTGAACAACCTGGGTTGTCCTTGCTGATGGGTGGATAAATTCACCACCAATAAAAAAGTGCTGTCCAGAGTACTGAAACCAAAAAAAAACTTAGATGCCTTCTTTTTCAAATAATGATAGCAAGAGAACGAAGAAAAATTGATAATAGGAGTAAATTAGAAAGTTGCTTAAAATTGCATACTCTTTCTGAATTACAAATGAACAAATTTGGGTTCAGTGTCCCTTTAAGTGATTTGGTTAGGGGGGTTCTTAGCCCACTCAGTTACACTTAAAGGGACACTGTACCCAAAAAAAAATTCTTTTGTGATTTAGATAGAGCATGCAATTTTAAGCAACTTTCTAATTTACTCCTATTATCACATTTTCTTCATTCTTTTGGTATCTTTATTTGAAAAGCAAGAATGTAAGTTAGATCCCGGCCCAATATTGGTGAACAACCTGGATTATTCTTGCTGATTGGTGGATTAATTTAACCGACCAATAAACAAGTGCTATCCATGGTTCTGAACTAAAAAATAGCTGAGATGCCTTCTTTTTCAATAAAGATAGCAAGATAACGAAAACATTTTTTATAATAGGAGTAAATTAGAAAGTTGCTTAAAATTGCATGCTCTATCTGACCATGAAAGAAAAAATTTGGGTTCAGTGTCCCTTTAACTCGCTGTTTTCTTGGAGTTCCTTTCATAATCCATAATTTATTGTGATAATTCACCAAAAAAAAAAACAAGAGGGAAAAAGAACTTTAAATTAGTATTACCAACTAGGTTTAATATTCCAATGAAAAAGGTTTAGTTAAAATGTTGAAACATTTTTAAAATAATGATGTGAATGTTAGGAAATAAATTCTGTATCTGGCTATTGAACCTGGACTTTGGTAATGGATTATGTTTAATCAAGTTTAAACTCTGCAAAAGAGAAGACAAAATTATTGATTATATTCTTAAATACAGGGCCTGCTTTGTGAAGTCATATGACAGTTATGTTAGCAACTTGGTCAGTGACCTTATTCTATTAATTTAAATTGTACAAATTGTGAAACATGAAAATAGCTGAAATTCTGAATTTGCAATATCTCATGAAGGTCTATTGAGTTTAAGTTTTAAACCTTTTAAAGTACTTTATAATGTTAACATAACATAGATAATATAATATATAATATATATTGGCAAAAGTATGTGGGTCATCCCTACTATTATTGAGTTCAGGTGTTTCAGCCACACCATTGCTAACAGGTGCATACAATTCAGCCCATAGCCATGGAATCTCTATAGACAAACATTGGCAGTATAATAGTTCATATTGAAGAGTTTAGTGACTTTAAACATGGAACTGTTATAGGAGTCAATTTGTGAACGTTCTGCCCTACTAGATTTGCCATGGTGAACTGTAAGTGCTATTATTATGAAGTGGAAGCCTCTAGAAGCATCATACCAGCCACTAAGTGGTAGACCACTGAAACTCACATAGCGTCCAACAAGTTCACATAGCTGCGATGGTCAGGTGTCAACATATTTTGGCCATATAGTATATGTTTAAATATAACATTTAAACTGTGGAGGCAAAAAAGTTAATTACATTGCAATTTCAGTAACTAAATGTTCCAAGAAGACAGAGTTCTACTGATGAGTTGCTACCAACACTGACTGCACTGACTATGCAGAAAACTTGTGTTACGTAAAACACACAGGGCCAGATCACGTGTGGAGCGCAAACTTTTGGGAGTGAGCGCTATCGTGTTATTGCATTCGTTTGTATGCAAGTTAAATTTGCTCGTATTACAGGTTGAAAGTAAATGCGATTGCTTGGGCGCAATTGAAGTTAACGCTCATCGGGTTAGCGGCATCCTCAAAGCTGTAGTTAACTGTTTTGCAAAACAAAAAAGTGTCACAAAACACATCAAAAATACATTACAAGATACAGTTACACTCATAATAACACTATCTAATAAAAAAAATAAAATTAAAAATTGCACAAAAAAGTTATAAATGCTATGATATGAGGTGTTAGAAAAAAAAAGGCAGGCAAAGGGATTTAACATAGACATACTTACATATACATATCTAAAGAAATATATATATATATACATATGTATTTATATGTGTGTGTGTATATATATATATATATATACATATGTATTTATATGTGTGTGTGTAAATATATATATATACATATGTATTTATATGTGTGTGTGTAAATATATATATATACATATGTATTTATATGTGTGTGTGTAAATATATATATATACATATGTATTTATATGTGTGTGTGTAAATATATATATATATACATATGTATTTATATGTGTGTGTGTAAATATATATATATACATATGTATTTATATGTGTGTGTGTAAATATATATAGTATACATATGTATTTATATGTGTGTGTGTAAATATATGTATATATATATCATATAACATATGTATTTATATGTGTGTGTGTAAATATATATATATATATATTTGCACCCAGGGCTGTGCATGTTGCAGGGTCATAGGATGTGTACCCAGTCCGGCCTGAGAGTGCTGTCCCCTATCATGTTTTGTATATGTCTGGGGAGATTACATAAGCCCACGCACCCCTTCATTTTTTCCCAGTTTGTTTGACTGTGAGCCTGCATTGTGTGGCTGTTTAGGGGACCCAGGTTTTGGAAGAGACCTTGACGTGGTAACCTGGGCTTGTCCCATTTGGCCTTATGCGGTAACTAACTCTTCCATTGTTACTTTTTATCTTAGTTGTGAGCTTGTAAGTGAGTGCTGGACTTTTTCTGTGTGCTATATTATCGTATATATTTTTTTGTAATTTACCCATTTGGAACGTGCACCCAGACCTGTCTGGGGTTAACTGCCTAACAGATATTAGACTCCGCACTAAATATGAATAAATAATGAAATGTCAAAAATGTGCAAAGAAGTAAAGAAATATTTTAATGTTCGCAAGAAAAATAAAGCAAAAAAATTGTTGCAGTACACAAAATCACAATACCACAAACATCCATACAAACATACATACAAACTGGGCGTCCCCAGTTATCAAGCAAATATGGAGTGGAGGAGGTCAGATGGAGAGTGAAAAAGCAAACCCAGGTTGTATATGCAAAACCATGGGAAAATCTGTACAGGATACCAAATACTTTGAGGCAGTTCATGCACTATAAGCAGTTCATGCAAATGGCAGAGAAAGCAATGATAGGGTAGCTGGCTATTGCAGAGATAAAAGATGAAGAAAAGAATCACAAATGAAGCAGTTCATGCACTTTAGAAAGTTCATACATCCCATAGATGGTAATCGTTATCAGGATAACACGTGATGTCAAGTATCACCAAGATGAATAAAATGTTTCCTTTTATATGTTGACATTTGTTGCCATATGTATGTTAACTTTGTGACTGTATAATAAAGCCCCTCCGGCACTCAAGGACAAGAGTCCGCCGTGAGGATAAGAAACTTGCAAATGCAGCGCTCTCAGAGCGATCTCACCCAAACCGTGTCTGGAGTATAACAGAGAGCGTCCGTGTCACAGGTAACAATAGTGATTCAGGCTGTGTTCCGCATCAATCAAAATGTCAGCGACCCAATGTAGCATGTAAGTATCCAACTCTCTTGGCGTCTGACGTCACATCCACCAGTCAGGCAACCGCGCGTTTCAGGCTCCGCCCTTCAACTTGGCCTATTATCTTACATTGAAAAAGTATATATATCTATCTGGTAGTGCTCATCCTCTTATTTATATATATATATATATATATATATATATATATATATATATATATATATATATATATATATGTGTGTGTATTTACAGACATTTATACACATATAAACACATAAATACATCTGTACACATTATAGACATATATAGAAGTGCATTGAAGCCATTTGCAGTTAAATAGATGAAAACATGTAAAAGCATATTTAATCATATTCTTTCACATTCCAATATTCTGCACCTATAGCATTTATAAATAGATATTCATATCAGATCAGGTGAACAAGGAGGCCATGTCATTGGATTTTCTTCCTTTTATACCCTTTCTTGCCAGCCACGCTGTGGAGTACTTGGACGCGTGTGATGGAGCATTGTCCTGCATGAAAATCATGTTTTTCTTGAAGGATGCAGACTTCTTCCTGTACCACTGCCTTGAAGAAGGTGTCTTCCCAGAAACTGGCAGTAGGACTGGGAGTTGAGCTTGACTCCATCCTCAACCCGAAAAGTGCCCCACAAGCTCATCTTTGATGATACCAGCCCAAACCAGTACTCCACCTCCACCTTGCTGGCTTCTGAGCGACTGGAGCTCTCTGCCCTTTACCAATCCAGCCACGGGCCCCATTCATTTGGCCCACTCAAGACTCACTCTCATTTTATCAGTCCATAAAACCTTAGAAAAATCAGTCTTGAGATATTTATTGGCCCAGTCTTGACGTTTCAGCTTGTGTGTCTTGTTCAGTGGTGGTCGTCTTTCAGCCTTTCTTACCTTGGCCATGTCTCTGAGTTTTGCACACCTTGTGCTTTTGGGCACCTCCAGTGATGTTGCAGCTCTGAAATATGGCCAAAACTGGTGGCAAGTGGCATCTTGGCAGCTGCACGCTGACTTTTCTCAGTTCATGGGCAAGTTATTTTGCGCCTTGGTTTTTTCCACACGCTTCTTGCGACCCTGTTGACTATTTTTGAATGAAACGCTTGATTGTTCGTTGATCACGCTTCAGAAGCTTTGCAATTTTAAGAAGTGCTGCATCCCTCTGCAAGATATCTCACTATTTTTGACTTTTCTGAGCCTGTCAAGTCCTTCTTTTGACACCATTTTGCCAAAGGAAAGGAAGTTGCCTAATAATTATGCACACCTGATATAGGGTGTTGATGTCATTAGACCACACCCCTTCTCATTACAGAGATGCACATCGCCCTAATATGACTTAAATTGGTAGCTAGGCTTTCGAGCCTATACAGCTTGGAGTTAGACAACATGCATAAAGAGGATGATGTGGTCAAAATACTAATTTGCCTAATAATTCTGCACTCCCTGTATATATATAGACAAAATGAGGCATTCAGTTGACTCTCACAAACAGTTCGCCAAGGGCCAGGGTGCTAGAGTAGGTAGTAATGTAGAAAACAGGAAACAGCACCATCTCTGGACTTGGTATAAACAGATAGTTTATTTATTTACCTAATAAAACTATCGGTTTATAACTCAAGTCCAGAGAGTGCTGTTCCTGTTTTTATTTATATATATATATATATATATATATATATATTATATATATATATATATATAAAACAGTCACTAATAAAATAGCACTCACTGGGGTTTAAAAATAAAACTTAGCTTTTATTGTAGAATTTTCAAAGATTAAAACGATCCCATAAAGCCTGACATCAACAGGGAAAAACAGGTTAAAAACTATGAGACAATGCAGCTTTATATACACATTTCTATCTTGATTGCAAACTCATGGAACATTGTTTGAAGAAAAATTATTTTAAATTTTGAAAATAACTTTTATCTTCAGTTGTCTGGAACGGCATGGGGTCTAATATGGCCCCTGTATATGCCAATCTATTTATGCTGGGTTATGAGTCTACCATCATGAAACCTCTAACACATCCATGTATTTCCTTTTACACTCGCTACATAGATGATCTGTTTTTTGTTTGGACAGGGAGTCTAGCACACTTCAAGTGTGGGTTTTTGAGTTGAACCATTTTAATTCAACTATTTAAATTTAAAATGGAATGTAGTACGCAAAGCGTACACTTCCTGGACCTTAATATCTTTAAGGTCCCCACAGAAAGGTCATTCAGGTTTGGCACCTCGCTATATACCAAACCCCACAGACAGAAACTTGCTTCTCTTATCTACCTAGTTGCCATCCCGACCACCAAAAAATTGGGTATTATTGCCTCTCAGTTAACGAGAGTAGTTTGCAACAATTCTGATTCTACCATCCTCCATACTCTAGTTGGATGGCATGTGTACTAAATTACAAAGCTAGAGGTTATGCAAAAAAAGACATTGATACAGCTAGACAACAGATTGATATGGTCAATCTCAAAACACACTTTTGGCACAGGCCAAGGCAACTGAAAAAAAGACCGCTACTGCAGACTTGAACTTCATCACAACGTTTGCTCCGGATCATCACTGTGTTTCTAAAGCAGTTCGCAATCGATGGGACATCTACAGACTGACAAGAGCCGATTGGAGGACTTAATTCCTCCCCATATGGAATACAGACGTGCAAGGAATATACGGGATATCTTGGTCAGACTGACCCGAAGGATTCCTACCAAAAGGATACATGGCTCAAAATCCAACAAAGAAAGGATGCTTCAGATGTGGAGACTGTATCAACTGCAATGGGATGCAGATGGGTCCCACCTTTCAACCCCACATTGCAAACAATCGCTATAGGATACAACACAGAGTCACATGCAGCAGCACCTATGTGGTCTATATCCTGATTTGTCCGTGCTCCCTTGTCTATGTAGGGAAAACCCTTCACAATGTTCCATGAAAGAATGGCTAATCATAGACATGCCATTAGGGATGCCATCAAAAAGGGCACTTCAGATCAAGCAGTGGCACGCCACTTTGCACAACTGAAACACAGTGTCTCTAGTTTGAGGACCATGATCATAGATCATATACCACCTCTAATCAGGGGGGGGGTGATCGTGGCAGAATCCTACTTCAACAAGAAACCAAATGGATTTACACTCTTGACACTGTGGAGCCTAGGGGACTTAACATACAACTTGACTATGGCCCCTTTCATAGGATAAAGACACAGTTTACAGAAATTGGTCTGTACAATACTAGTCACAAAACAGTGCCTGTCTGTTCTTCTTTTTTTTGTTCTTCAACTAACGCCTATCCCCCCTGTATCAGATCCAATGTCATTTCTTATTTTTGATTGGCATGTATGATCTGCGGCGTATGAGATTCCAATATTTACCACAGGTTTATATCAAATGTTTAAGCATACCCTCCAAACCAGCAGCATACGATGTATCTTTTCTAGCCTTATATGAAACTTACTATTTCAAGGATTTAGTGTGTCCTCTGCAAACAGTGCTTTGCTTTTAACATCGATATGGTACTTTTGCAGATCTGCACAGAAACGCTTCCACTAGCCTGATATGTCACACAGCAGTGAATATGCAAATGAGCCATGTGCTACACACAGCTCCATTACCATGGTTTTCAACTTTGCTGGTGCTGGTTGCACCTATGACAACACACTATGAATCAGGAAGGGGCGTGGCTTCAGTGATGTGCACGTGAACATGCACACACACAGTTGAACTAAGTTTGCAATCAAGATAGAATTTGTATATAAAGTTGCATTGTCTCATAGTTTTTAACCTGTTTTTCCCTGTGGATGTCAGGCTTTGTCATCTGCGTGAAGGAACTGTTTGAACCATTTGATAAAGGTGCTGGTTGGCACCGAAACGTCATTGGATCGTTTTAATCTTTGAAAATTCTACAATAAAAGCTATGTTTTATTTTTAAACCCAGTGAGTGCTATCTTATTAGTGACTGTTTTTGTATATCTTTGATATAGCACCCTGGTGGCTGCTCTCTCAAAATATTTGAGGATTGGAGTGCAGGTCTTTATTACCAAGTTATATATATACACACATACACACAAAAAAAAAATTGCACTCACTGGATTTGAAACAACAAAATATTTACTAGAGTGACTTTTCGGGGTATCCACCCCCTTCCTCAGACATTTTTTTGGATATATGACGATTTTGTTGCACCCTGGGTCTTTATTACCAGTTAGGTGAGAGTGCTTCTTTTTGGACATTCCTATATATATATGTTGTGTTAAAAGAGAAAAGGATGATTCAGCGCTAGGTGTCCCCCCCGAGAAATATATAATTTATAGTGTGGATGGATGAACTGGCTGCCCTTATACCTGAAATGAGGGCAATTGTAGGGTCCCCACCCTGCACTGTCCTATTTCAATTTTACAGAGTGAAACAATTGGTAGAAAGAGTGGTATTAAGGCGCACTGTTCATAAGAATAATAACCAATATATTATTAATAATGGTGTCAGAATAGTAGGTATAGTGCAAGAATCAGAGTATTTCAATAACAGATTATTATATATTTAAAATGTATCTAGTACAAGTATTTATACCAGCGGTGTCTGGATGAGTAATATCAAAAAAATATATATACAAGCTATATTATGTATAGGAGTAGGATGGTGTACCAATCAGGTCAATTTGATATCCTAAAAAACTGACGGCTAGATTTGGAGTTTGGCTGGTAGCTAAAAGGGCTGTTAACGCTCCGCGGGTTTTTTTTCTGGCCGCACCATAAATTTAACTCTGGTATCGAGAGTTCAAACAAATGCTGCGTTAGGCTCCAAAAAGGAGCGGTAGAGCATTTTTAACGCAAATACAACTCTCGATACCAGAGTTTGCTTACGGACGCGGCCCGGCCTCAAAAACGTGCTCGTGCACGATTCTCCCATAGGAAACAATGGGGCTGTTTGAGCTGAAAAAAAAACCTAACACCTGCAAAAAAGCAGCGTTCAGCTTCCTAAACGCAGCCCATTGTTTCCTATGGGGAAACACTTCCTACGTCTGCACCTAACACTCTAACATGTACCCCGAGTCTAAACACCCCTAGCCTTACACTTATTAACCCCTAATCTGCCGCCCCCGCTACTCGCTGACCCCTGCATTACACTTTTAACCCCTAATCTGCCGCTCCGTAAACCGCCGCCACCTACGTTATCCCTATGTACCCCTAATCTGCTGCCCTAACATCGCCGACCCCTATGTTATATTTATTAACCCCTAATCTGCCCCCCACAACGTCGCCGACACCTGCCTACACTTATTAACCCCTAATCTAGCGGTCCTGAGCGCTACTATAATAAATGTATTAACCCCTAATCCGCCTCACTAACCCTATCATAAATAGTATTAACCCCTAATCTGCCGAGCGGACCTGAGCGCTACTATAATAAAGTTATTAACCCCTAATCCGCCTCACTAACCCTATCATAAATAGTATTAACCCCTAATCTGCCCTCCCTAACATCGCCGACAGCTACCTTCAATTATTAACCCCTAATCTGCCGACCGGAGCTCACCGCTATTCTAATAAATGTATTAACCCCTAAAGCTAAGTCTAACCTTAACACTAACACCCCCCTAAGTTAAATATAATTTTTATCTTTCGAAATAAATTAACTCTTATTAAATAAATGATTCCTATTTAAGCTAAATACTTACCTGTAAAATAAATCCCTAATATAGCTACAATATAAATTATAATTATATTATAGCTATTTTAGGATTAATATTTATTTTACAGGTAACTTTGTATTTATTTTTAACCAGGTACAATAGCTATTAAATAGTTAAGAACTATTTAATAGTTACCCTAGTTAAAAATAATTACAAATTTACCTTTAAAATAAATCCTAACCTAAGATATAATTTAACCTAACACTACCCTATCAATAAAATAATTAATAAACTACCTACAATATTACCTACAATTACCTACACTACACTATCAATAAATTAATTAAACACAATTTGCTACAATATATACAATTAAATAAACTATCTAAAGTACAAAAATAAAAAAGAACTAAGTTACAGAAAATAAAAAAATATTTACAAACATAAGAAAAATATTACAACAATTTTAAACTAATTACACCTACTCTAAGCCCCTAATAAAATAACAAAGACCCCCAAAATAAAAAAATTCCCTACCCTATTCTAAATTAAAAAGTTACAAGCTCTTTTACCTTACCAGCCCTGAAACAGGGCCCTTTGCGGGGGCATGCCCCAAGAAGTTCAGCTCTTTTGCCTGTAAAAAAAACATACAATACCCCCCCCCCCAACATTACAACCCACCACCCACATACCCCTAATCTAACCCAAACCCCCCTTAAATAAACCTAACACTAAGCCCCTGATGATCTTCCTACCTTGTCTTCACCATGCCAGGTTCACCGATCCGTCCTGGCTCCAAGATCTTCATCCAACCCAAGCGGGGGCTAGACATCCACTGAAGAAGTCCAGAAGAGGGTCCAAAGTCTTCCTCCTATCCGCAAGAAGAGGACATCCGGACCGGCAAACATCTTCTCCAAGCCGGCATCTTCTATGTTCTTCCATCCGATGACGACCGGCTCCATCTTGAAGACCTCCAGCGCGGATCCATCCTCTTCTTCCGACGACTAGACGACGAATGACGGTTCCTTTAAGGGACGTCATCCAAGATGGCGTCCCTCGAATTCCGATTGCTGATAGGATTCTATCAGCCAATCGGAATTAAGGTAGGAATTTTCTGATGGCTGATGGAATCAGCCAATCAGGAATCAAGTTCAATCCGATTGGCTGATTGGATCAGCCAATCAGATTGAGCTCGCATTCTATTGGCTGATCGGAACAGCCAATAGAATGCGAGCTCAATCTGATTGGCTGATTGGATCAGCCAATCGGATTGAACTTGATTCTGATTGGCTGATTCCATCAGCCAATCAGAAAATTCCTACCTTAATTCCGATTGGCTGATAGAATCCTATCAGCCAATCGGAATTCGAGGGACGCCCTCTTGGATGACGTCCCTTAAAGGAACCGTCATTCGTCGTCTAGTCGTCGGAAGAAGAGGATGGATCCGCGCTGGAGGTCTTCAAGATGGAGCCGGTCGTCATCGGATGGAAGAACATAGAAGATGCCGCTTGGAGAAAGATGTTTGCCGGTCCGGATGTCCTCTTCTTGCCGGATAGGAGGAAGACTTTGGACCCTCTTCTGGACTTCTTCAGTGGATGTCTAGCCCCCGCTTGGGTTGGATGAAGATCTTGGTAGCCAGGACGGATCGGTGAACCTGGCATGGTGAAGACAAGGTAGGAAGATCATCAGGGGCTTAGTGTTAGGTTTATTTAAGGGGGGTTTGGGTTAGATTAGGGTATGTGGGTGGTGGGTTGTAATGTTGGGGGGGGGGGGGTATTGTATGTTTTCTTTTACAGGCAAAAGAGCTGAACTTCTTGGGGCATGCCCCGCAAAGGGCCCTGTTCAGGGCTGGTAAGGTAAAAGAGCTTGTAACTTTTTAAATTTAGAATAGGGTAGGGAATTTTTTATTTTGGGGGTCTTTGTTATTTTATTAGGGGGCTTAGAGTAGGTGTAATTAGTTTAAAATTGTTGTAATATTTTTCTTATGTTTGTAAATATTTTTTTATTTTTCTGTAACTTAGTTCTTTTTTATTTTTTGTACTTTAGCTAGTTTATTTAATTGATTTATTTGTAGCAATTGTGTTTAATTAATTTATTGATAGTGTAGTGTTAGGTTAATTGTAGGTAATTGTAGGTAGTTTATTTAATTATTTTATGATAGGGTAGTGTTAGGTTTAATTATATCTTAGGTTAGGATTTATTTTAAAGGTAAATTTGTAATTATTTTAACTAGGTAACTATTAAATAGTTCTTAACTATTTAATGAGCTATTGTACCTGGTTTAAAATAAATACAAAGTTACCTGTAAAATAAATATTAATCCTAAAATAGCTATAATATAAATGTAATTTATATTGTAGCTATATTAGGATTTATTTTACAGGTAAGTATTTAGCTTTAAATAGGAATCATTTATTTAATAAGAATTAATTATTTCGTTAGATAAAAATTATATTTAACTTAGGGGGGTGTTAGTGTTAGGGTTAGACTTAGCTTTAGGGGTTAATACATTTATTATAGTAGCGGTGAGCTCCGGTCGGCAGATTAGGGGTTAATAATTGAAGGTAGGTGTCGGCGATGTTAGGGAGGGCAGTTAGGGGTTAATACTATTTATGATCGGGTTAGTGAGGCGGATTAGGGGTTAATACATTTATTATAGTAGCGCTCAGGTCCGCTCGGCAGATTAGGGGTTAATAAGTGTAGGCAGGTGTCGGCGACGTTGTGGGGGGCAGATTAGGGGTTAATAAATATAACATAGGGGTCGGCGATGTTAGGGGCAGAAGATTAGGGGTACATAGGGATAACGTAGGTGGCGGCGATTTGCGGTCGGAAGATTAGGGGTTAATTATTTTAAGTAGCTTGCGGCGACGTTGTGTGGGGCAAGTTAGGGGTTAATAAATATAATATAGGGGTCGGCGGGGTTAGGGGCAGCAGATTAGGGGTACATAAGTATAACGTAGGTGGCGGTCGGCAGATTAGGGGTTAAAAATTTTAATCGAGTGGCGGCGATGTGGGGGGACCTCGGTTTAGGGGTACATAGGTAGTTTATGGGTGTTAGTGTAGTTTAGGGTACAGTAGTTAAGAGCTTTAGAAACCGGCGTTAGCCAGAAAGCTCTTAACTCCTGCTTTTTTCAGGCGGCTGGAATCTTGTCGTTAGAGCTCTAACGCTCACTGCAGAAACGACTCTAAATACCAGCGTTAGAAAGATCCCATTGAAAAGATAGGCTACGCAAATGGCGTAGGGGGATCTGCGGTATGGAAAAGTCGCGGCTGTAAAGTGAGCGTTAGACCCTTTAATCACTGACTCCAAATACCAGCGGGCGGCCAAAACCAGCGTTAGGAGCCTCTAACGCTGGTTTTGACGGCTACCGCCGAACTCTAAATCTAGGCCTTTGTTCTTTCCTGCACAGTTAAAGGTACTAATAATTCATTTGATATGACATCATAAAGTTCATAGAGTTCACAGGTATTATTAGTCCCAAAGTTCAAGTAGATTATGTAGAATAAATAATAGTTTTCTGTCTAATCCTTATGTTGTAAATAAATGCCCACTTACTAGATGTAACCTCATTCCTATGAGGTAAGTGGGAAGCGTCTTTAGTAAATACAGTTGTCCTCAGCAATCTGGAACCGCTGCTTCTCTGCCTCTTTGGTGTGGTTAGAAACACTGCTTTCCTGCTTCCTTAGTATGGTAGAGATTTCTTTCTCCCTCCTTTTAGTTTGCTTGGTTATTCACTCAGCTCCCAGTAATCCGTGATGTGGAATACATAGATAAGGGAACACAAATATGGAAAGGATAGTGCAACACTGTTGTACAAGTTTAAAACATATATTTATTTCATATGTAAAAAATGCTCACATTCTTCCACCTCAATCCAATATGAGGTATCAGTTAGGCATAGTAGTGCAATATAACAAGTACAAAATTCCAAAGTGAATAGTCAGAAGTGCAGGAAAACGGCATACAAGCAGTTTATAAGATGCAGTTCAATATATTTGTTCAAACCTCTCCTTACGCGTTTCAAAGGTTTAAAAAAATATTTTCCTCTGATGAAGAAGGTAACCCATTATTTGAAACCTTTGAAACGCGTAAGGAGAGATTTGAACAAATATATTGAACTGCATCTTATAAACTGCTTGTATGCCATTTTCCTGCACTTCTGACTATTCACTTTGGAATTTTTGTACTTGTTATATTGCACTACTATGCCTAACTGATACCTCATATTGGATTGAGGTGGAAAAATGTGAGCATTTTTTACATATGAAATAAATATATGTTCTAAACTTGTACAACAGTGTTGCACTATCCTTTCCATATTTGTGTTCCCTTATCTATGTATTCCACATCACTGATTACTGGGAGCTGAGTGAATTACTAAGCAAACTAGAAGGAGGGAGAAAGAAATCTCTACCATACTAAGGAAGCAGGAAAGCAGTGTTTCTAACCACACCAAAGAGGCAGAGAAGCAGTGGTTCCAGATTGCTGAGGGACAACTGTATTTACTAAAGACGCTTCCCACTTACCTCATAGGATTGAGGTTACATCTAGTAAGTGGGCATTTATTTACAACATAAGGATTAGACATAAAACTATTATTTATTCTACATAATCTACTTGAACTTTGGGACTAATAATACCTGTGAACTCTATGAACTTTATGATGTCATATCAAATTAACTATTAGTACCTTTAACTGTGCAGGAAAGAACAAAGTTTTTTAGGATATCAAATTGACCTGATTGGTACACCATCCTACTCCTATACATAATATAGCTTGTATATATATTTTTTGATATTACTCATCCAGACACCGCTGGTATAAATACTTGTACTAGATACATTTTATATATAATAATCTGTATTGAAATACTCTGATTCTTGCACTATACCTACTATTCTGACAACATTATTAATAATATATTGGTTATTATTCTAATGAACAGTGTGCCTTAATACCACTCTTTCTACCAAATATATATATATATATATATATATATATATATATATATATATATATCAGGGCTTACAATTTCAAGCCCTAAGTTACTAGCCAGCCCAAAAGGTTAATTGCCATGTGTGACCCCACCCACTAACTGCCCACACCACACCCACTACCCCCCCCCCCCACACTTTGCATATGTTTAGCCAATGTAAAACACCTTATTGTGCATTAATTTTTAAATATTGTTTTTGTTTTATACCAAAATTAAATAATAGTAATAAATTACCAAAAATGCTTAACAGTTGGCAACATGTACAAGGGAAGACACCAGCTGGACAGAAAAAAGGATGTTGTTGAACTGAGAGAAAGCAGAGAGTGTTGAAATTAATATATAAGGTCATAGCAGACCTGGAAAATTGTTTTATAATTATCCTCTCTCATCTATCTTTCTCCACTCCCTCCTCTCTCCAATTTCCCTTTTTCTTCTCTCTCAGTCAATATCTTCTCTTTACACTCTTTCTCTAACCTCTCTCTTCATTCTTTTTTTTCTACACTCTTTCTTAACACTATATTAACTTTAACTTTTCATCTCAAAACTCTCTCTGTCCTTCTTTACCCTCTCAAAAATAACAGTTTAAGCACTAACGAGTGCCTATAGCCCTAGAGGAATAACATCCTTGCCTTTTATGGATATACTAGTCCTAAAGCCCGTGTACATGGGCCAATTTTTTTAAGTACCGCGGTTCCAACCCTTGCTCCCTCTCTCCCCCCTCTCTTTTGCGCTCAGCCAATAGGATTTTTTCACCTTTAATTCCGATTGGCTGATAGATTGGCTGATCAGCCAATCGGAATTCAAGGGACGCCATCTTGGATGACGTCATTTAAAGGAACCTTCATACGTTGTTAGCCGTGGAAAAAAGAGGATGCTCCGTGCCGGATGTCTTGAAGATGGAGCCGCTCCACGTTGGAAGGATGAAGATAGAAGATGCGCCTGGATGAAGACTTCTGCCCGTCTGGAGGACCACTTCTGCCGGATTGGATGAAGACTTCTCCCGGCTTCGTTGAGGACTTCTTGCCACTTGGATGAAGACTTCTCCTGGCTTCGTTGAGGATGTTTATGTCCGGTCTTCAAAACTGTAAGTGGATCTTTGAGGGTTAGTGTTAGATTTTTTAAAGGGTTTATTGGGTGAGCCTAAGCCTAAGATTGGCTGAGCCTAAGAGTCCAGCTTTTTGTAAATCACCTTCTTAAGAGCTGACTACAACAGTGCAACTCTTGGCAGGGCCCTCTACCCATTTGATCCCTATAATTGTTTTGTTGTACTCCCCCTTTGTTTATAGCGCTGCGGAATCTGTTGGTGCTCTACAAATAACCGATAATAATAATAATAATAATTGGGTGGGTTTTATTTCTAGGTTAGCGTTTGAGCACTGAAAAAGAGCTAAATGCCCTTTAAGGGCAATGCCCATCCAAATGTCCTTTTCAGGGCAATGGGGAGCTTAGGTTTTTTTAGTTAGGATTTAATTTGGGGGCTTGGTTGTGTGGGTGGTGGGTTTTACTGTTGGGGGGTGTTTGTATTTTTTTTACAGGTAAAAGAGCTGATTTATTTGGGGCAATGCCCCGCAAAAGGCCCTTTTAAGGGCTATTGGTAGTTTAGGCTAGGGTTTTTTTTTTATTTTGGGGGGGCTTTTTTTATTTTGATAGGGCTATTAGATTAGGTGTAATTAGTTTAAATATCTGATAATGTCTTTTTTTATTTTGTGTAATTTAGTGTTTGTTTGTTTTTGTAATTTAGGTAATTTTATTTTACTTAGGTAATTAATTTAATTGTAGTGTAAGGTTAGGTGTTAATGTAGCTCAGGCTAGGTTTTATTTTACAGGTAAATTTGTATTTATTTTAGCTAGTTAAAATAAATACAAACTTGCCTGTAAAATAAAAATAAACCCTAAGCTAGCTACAATGTAACTATTAGTTATATTGTAGCTAACTTAGGGTTTATTTTGCAGTTAAGTATTTAGTTTTAAATAGGAATAATTTAGGTAATGATAGGAATTTTTATTTAGATTTATTTTAATTATATTTAAGTTAGGGGTTGTTAGGGTTAGACTTAGGTTTAAGGGTTAATAACTTTAGTATAGTGGCGGCGACGTTGGGGGGTGGCAGATTAGGGGTTAATAACTGTAATGTAGGTTGTGGCGATGTTAGGGACAGCAGATTTGGGGTTAATAATATTTAACTAGTGTTTGCGAGGCGGGAGTGCGGCGGTTTAGGGGTTAATATGTTTATTATAGTGGCGGCGATGTCCGCAGTGGCAGATTAGGGGTTAATAAGTGTAAGATTATGGGTGTTTAGACTCGGGGTTCATGTTAGTGTGTTAGGTGTAAACATAAAATTTGTTTCCCCATAGGAATCAATGGGTCTGCTTTACGGAGCTTTACGCTGCTTTATTGCAGGTGTTAGGCTTTTTTTCAGCCGGCTCTCCCCATTGATGTCTATGGGGAAATCGTGCACGAGCACGTAAAACCAGCTCACCGCTGCTGGTATTGGAGTGTGGTATGGAGCTCAATTTTGCTCTACGCTCACTTCTTGCCTGTTAACACCGGGTTTATGAAAACCTGTAATACCAGCGCTGTAGGTAAGTGAGCGGTGACAATAACTTGCAAGTTAGTACCGCACCCTTCATAACGCAAAACTCGTAATCTAGCCGTATATTTTATATGTTTGAATCTAAAGTGTTAAATTTTAATATATGGGGAAAAAGCCAAAATGTCCCTCACTAAACTGCCCACTACTACTTGTTCAAAGCTTTTCTTTCAGCACAATACAGAACAATACAATAATATGGGGTCATGATCTTCAGTTGGAGGGTAGCAGGTTCAGTAGTAATTTATGGGATCACTTCTTTACAGAAAGGGTGCTTGATTCATGGTATAGACTTGCCAAAGAGGTCATAAAGACAAAGACATTGAAGGGACATTAAACATAAAATAAGTGCTAGATAGAATAATGTATTCACTCAGAGCAAAGTTTAGGAGGAAAATAATATCTATTTTTTAAAATTGTCTTACTATTTAAATATTTAAAAACTAAGGGGTCAATTTACTAATGTGCGAGCAGACATGATACAATGTAGCGTATCATGTCCGCTGCACACTTATAAATGCCAACAGCATACGCTAGCAGGTGGTGTCAATCAACCAGATCGTATCCGATCAGGTTGATTTCTGTCCGCCACCTCAGAGCAGGTGGACGAGTTATGGAGACAGCTGCTTCATAACTTCTGTTCCCGGCGAGCCTTCAGGCATCAAGCTCCGTGCAGCCAATCACTGAATGGAATACAGCAGTAAAGTCTGAAGTCTGGACATTTTTTACAGAAATTGGAAAGCCCACAATATTTAGAATAACATTTTAAGAGAAGGAGAAATATTGCAAAATTGTTTTACTCCAGACAATTAGACGTTTTATAATGCAATCTTAATTCTGAATGCCCCTTTAAGGGGATTCAAGCAATGCATAAGTATATCCTATGAATTAATAAACTTCACAAATCAGAAGGAAATATGAGTAGAATAATTAACCTTCTGGTTCTTATTCGCCATCAAAATAAGTGGTTGATCACAATTTATCGGCTGATGCCTTTTGTTTTAAATCTGATCACAGTAGCACTTTTTGGCTATTTACTGCACCTGTAATCACATTTTTAGCTCCTAGATAAGAGCCCTATTTTTAGTGTGAGGCCAGTAAAGTTCTCGGTGCTCACAAGCCATTTGCAAGAGTCTTTTCAACATTTTTTTTAGACCAGTTTTGTCATTTCAAATTCATCGCCTCAAGGCACTTGATAAAGCTACGAAATACACAACAGTACGAAATACACAACAGTACGTTTTACATTGTGTATATGTTTGGTCTTCATGCTTACAAAAAGGCTATTGTATATCTCAGTTTTGTGTGATTTCCGTTTATATCCAGATAACAGATACTTAACATCCGAAAAGGCCTTTTCAGGAACTTTTCTGTTGAAAACACGTTCTCTGCCTTGGGTTTTTAACGCATATATATCCATTGTGCATTGTGATCACGTGAAAAACATGCTGACCAATTTGGCCAGAAAGCAAAAAACATTTAAGAGTAAATAACCAATAGATTTTGATCTACTACCTAAATGTGATAAATGTGAGTACAATTCTCTGGAGAATTTTGAATTCATCTTCTGGGATCAACACACATTTTGGGATTTTAAAACTAAATCCAAGCTTTGGCTATACTGCTCTAAATAAATCAGGCAGGTCTTAAACAAATATTATTTTTTAAATGAGATTATATAAGAAATAGTGTTTTCAAAATAGATTCTAGCATGTCTTTTTAATGTGCCTGTCTGATTTATCATCACAAACACCAATCACAGGTTTACATGAGTGTGTGCCTACCCTGAGAAATGTGCTAAGTGTAGACACACTAATACACCATTTGTCTTGTTTCACAACAAAAATAGGCAGTAATGTTGTGCTGTCTACTACTGAGAATTGGAGATTACTGAGATGCCTAAGGCAAATTGTTTTGCAGCCAGCTAGTGCTTGTTGTAATTGCAACACATAGCAAAGCATTAATTATATCCAGTGCAGCTTTATCCATCTGCCTATAACCATATTAATAGGTAAATCATAAAAAAATGAAGAGAAAGGAAATGAACAGCAGGCCAGGAAACATCTTGATATCTCTCAAAATCAGCTCCATGTAAGTTTTCAAATAACTGTTATAAATTTATGACATGTACTATTATTTTAATGCAATGTGATCATCAGTCCATTATTTTCATTTTTATTTTTTTTTAGTTCAAATAACTTCAGTGTTCGTTTAACGTTTATACTTTGAACATTATAATAGGAATTTATAATTGCATAGAATATATACAGGGAGTGCAGAATTATTAGGCAAATGAGTATTTTGACCACATCATCCTCTTTATGCATGTTGTCTTACTCCAAGCTGTATAGGCTCGAAAGCCTACTACCAATTAAGCATATAAGGTGATGTGCATCTCTGTAATGAGAAGGGGTGTGGTCTAATGACATCAACACCCTATATCAGGTGTGCATAATTATTAGGCAACTTCCTTTCCTTTGGCAAAATGGGTCAAAAGAAGGACTTGACAGGCTCAGAAAAGTCAAAAATAGTGAGTTATCTTGCAGAGGGATGCAGCACTCTTAAAATTGCAAAGCTTCTGAAGCGTGATCATCGAACAATCAAGCGTTTCATTCAAAATAGTCAACAGGGTTGCAAGAAGCGTGTGGAAAAACCAAGGCGCAAAATAACTGCCCATGAACTGAGAAAAGTCAAGCGTGCAGCTGCCAAGATGCCACTTGCCACCAGTTTGGCCATATTTCAGAGCTGCAACATCACTGGAGTGCCCAAAAGCACAAGGTGTGCAATACTCAGAGACATGGCCAAGGTAAGAAAGGCTGAAAGACGACCACCACTGAACAAGACACACAAGCTGAAATGTCAAGACTGGACCAAGAAATATCTCAAGACTGATTTTTCTAAGGTTTTATGGACTGATGAAATGAGAGTGAGTCTTGATGGGCCAGATGGATGGGCCCGTGGCTGGATTGGTAAAGGGCAGAGAGCTCCAGTCAGACTCAGACGCCAGCAAGGTGGAGGTGGAGTACTGGTTTGGGCTGGTATCATCAAAGATGAGCTTGTGGGGCCTTTTCGGGTTGAGGATGGAGTCAAGCTCAACTCCCAGTCCTACTGCTAGTTTCTGGAAGACACCTTCTTCAAGCAGTGGTACAGGAAGAAGTCTGCATCCTTCAAGAAAAACATGATTTTCATGCAGGACAATGCTCCATCACACGCGTCCAAGTACTCCACAGCGTGGCTGGCAAGAAAGGGTATAAAGGAAGAAAATCTAATGACATGGCCTCCTTGTTCACCTGATCTGAACCCCATTGAGAACCTGTGGTCCATCATCAAATGTGAGATTTACAAGGAGGGAAAACAGTACACCTCTCTGAACAGTGTCTGGGAGGCTGTGGTTGTTGCTGCACGCAATGTTGATGGTGAACAGATCAAAACACTGACAGAATCCATGGATGGCAGGCTTTTGAGTGTCCTTGCAAAGAAAGGTGGCTATATTGGTCACTGATTTGTTTTTGTTTTGTTTTTGAATGTCAGAAATGTATATTTGTGAATGTTGAGATGTTATATTGGTTTCACTGGTAAAAATAAATATTTGAAATGGGTATATATTTGTTTTTTGTTAAGTTGCCTAATAATTATGCACAGTAATAGTCACCTGCACACACAGATATCCCCCTAAAATAGCTATAACTAAAAACATACTAAAAACTACTTCCAAAACTATTCAGCTTTGATATTAATGAGTTTTTGGGTTCATTGAGAACATGGTTGTTGTTCAATAATAAAATTAATCCTCAAAAATACAACTTGCCTAATAATTCTGCACTCCCTGTATATTTCCACAACTTAGCAGTCATTTCACCCCTTGGCTGCCAGCAATATACAAATCAAGGAATAGGATGCTTTTAACATATAGGTAAGACACAAGGACTTTAAAAAAAAAAAAAAATAGACATTTAAGTGTCCAGTATTTTTGTGAAGAAATTACTGGGCAGCCTGCTAAAATACTGGACTGCCCAGTTGAATTATATACACCTGGCAACCCTAATAACAGCAGAAATATTGGGCAGATTTTTTCATGGGGATATTGGAAATCTATTGCCACAAAAGTATCAAATGGTAAATATCCACTATACTTTAACTCTTTCAAGGGTGCCCATATTGGGCCAGATCAAGGGGCCGATTTATGAAAGTGCGAGCGGACATGATACAATGTAGCGTATCATGTCCACCGCACATCGCTAACTGCCGACAGCATACCCTGTCGGCATTTATCATTGCACAAGCAGCTCTGGTGAACTGCTTGTGCAATACCGTCCCCTGAAAATTCAGCCGCTAGCAGGGGGTGTCAATCAGCCGGATCGTATAGGATCGGGGGGATTGATGTCTGCAGCCTCAGAGCAGGCGGACAAGTTATGGAGCAGCGGTCTTTAGATCGCTGCTTCATAACTGCTGTTTCCGGGGAGCCTGAAGTCTTGTGCGGAAACAGGGGCATCAAGCTCCATTCTGAGCTTGATAATTCGGCCCCCAAGAGTGGAGCGCTTTAGTTTGCACGCAAACAATATCAAGTTTTTATGATGGTTTGTGGGCAGGTTAAATTGCAGATTACGAGTTCTTGAGCTTGAGCGCAATCGCGATTTACCAGGAATTATTACTGCGGCTTCAGAGCTGTGGTTAACTGTTTAGCTTCAGAGCTGTGGTTAACTGTTTAGCAAAAATAAAAAGTTTTTTGCACAAAACACATCAAAAATGCATTACAAAGAAAAGTTACACTCATAATAACAGCATCTAATAAAAAATATAAAAAAGAATTATTGCACAAAAAAGTGCATACAAAGGGCTTTAACAATGAGATACATACATATACATGTTTAAAAATGTATAAGTATGTGTGTGTGTATGTATATATATATATATATATATATATATATATATATATATGTATACAGATGAATTTATGTATTTATATGTGTATATATGTATTTACATATATATATATATATACACATTTAAACACATATATCCATATGTACACACATGTATTTATGTATTTATATATAAATATATATATATTTTTATATATATATATATATATATATATATATATATATATATATATATATATACATATATATATATATATAATGCATTGGAGCCCTTTGCAGTGAAGTAGATGAAAACATGAAAATTCCTATTTATGTAATATTTATATTTAATAAAGTGTTATACTGAGCATAAACTGTAAATATTTGACATTCAAATGTTCTGCACATAGCAGACTATGTTCTAAGTATTTTTAAATACTATATATATCTGTATATATATCCTATATATAATCATGTATATATGTATAGATATATATTGTACCTAAGTACTATCAGATATATGTAGACATATGTATTTATGAATAAATAGGACATATTCTTCTACGTCAAAAAAACATTGGAATGTGAAATATTCATATTTTCATGTCGGGTTAACGCACTTGAGAACATTAGTTTGGGTTAGCGCACTTGAGAACATGTGTTCTGGTTAGAGCACTTGAGAGCATGTGATCGGGTTGGCGCATATGTGAATATGCGATCGTGTTAGCGCATATGTGAATATGCAATCTAGTTAGTGCATATGTGAATATGTGATCGGGTTAGTGCATATGAGAATATGAAATTGAGTAGGGTGTTAGGTTTTTTTTCCACTTTTTTCCTCCATTGATTTAGGATGATTAGCCAGTGGGTGGTGTAGGTAAATCCTTTCAAAGGCATGAGATTACCTTTGTTTATATACGCAGTGGGTGGATAAAAGGTTTCAGCTACAAGCAGCAAGGTATTTTTACACTCTGCTTTGGTTATTTTAATTTTATACAAAAAATAAAGCATTTGCAAATTAAAGGAACATTCTAATGCAAAAATGTCCTGCTCTAAATCAGTGTTTCTCAACCGTGGTCCTCAAGTACCCATAACATGCCAGATTTTTATTATAGTTAAACTAGAGCCCAGGAGAAATAATGATGGTTGAGAGCAGGTCAGTAACCATGGTTATTGATCAGCTGGTTATTTCACCTGTGCTCTAGGTTCAGCTCTAATAAAAACCTGGCCTGTTGGAGGGTACTTTAGGACCTGTGATTGAGAAACACTGCTCTAAATGATTACAGCTTGTACTTTTTGCATTACTGACCCTACATCACTATGTGTTAAAGGAGTTAAACACCTAAGCAAAAGTCCAAGCCTTGCATGTCCCAAGGCACAGACAGTCATTGCATTGGTAGGTTGTGCAGCGGCCACTCCTGATTGGCTGACTTGCTGTGTCCAGCCCATTAGTGGGACTATTTTGCTATCTGTCACAGTTATCTAGAGACAGTAATATAAAAAGTACATGCTCTAATCAATTAAAACATGCCAAGTTCCCTTTAAAGAGACATTGGGAGAAATAGAGATGGAGAAATAAAGAGAGAGAGAGAGAGAGAGAGAGAAACCAGCCAATTTGAAAGGGTGTCCTGCAACTTTGAATACAGTGAACTGGCATCAGCTGCATCTCTGATTAGATCTCCCTTTAATGAAACTTGCACATTCTTTGTAAACTGACACTTTCTGAGGCTCCACCTTCTACTGAGCATGTGCAAAAATGCACAGTATATACGTATATGTATTTTGTGATTGGCAAATGGCTGTCACATGATAAAGGGACAGAAATATTGGATTAACTTTGAAAGTTATCAAAAAATATTCTACTGCTCATTTCAAAATCAAAGAAAGTGCTTTGTCTTATTATTGTGTATTTGAAAGCTTTGAAAATCAGTAACCCATGATGGTACACGTACTACACAAAATATTCTTTATTATGATGCGTCAGTTGTGCTTTTTCCATGCTGCCATATTGCTAATGATAAGGTGAGACTGGCTACAACACTAGGGCTGCCACCTCGGACATGTTTTCCTGGACACTTATGAGTTACACATGCTGCAGGGAATGCAGGGAGGAACATGAACAGAGCTGTCCAGGGTCAACATTCATGTGTTGTCCAGGTGCGCAATGCATGTTACCTTGCAGCATGTGTAACTCATAAGTGTCCACACCTTTTAAAATTAGCAAGAAACACTATTCCTTAGCTAGAATTATTGGCTTTCAGTTGGTACCCAGGTAAATATTTACATTGTAAGGCAGGTTATGACTAGCTAACATTTACTTTAATTGCTTTGTTAGCAGGAAATTACTATATAATTATCTATAGGGAGAATAGAATCTCTGAAAATTACAAAACAGTTATATAAGCTGAAAAATATCTATAACTTCTATGTAGTTCTTCCTCCAAAATAAAGCACCATAAGGAGCAACTAGGTCACTAAATTAAACAGTTGGTTGTGTGATGCCCTTTATGTATTTCTGTTTGTCTTCTTTCTGATCTACTTTGCTTCATTACTTACAAAGCCTTCATTTATTTTGGAAATATTCCAACAGCAACAATGAAAAAAAAGAAGAATTTCAGTGTTTTTTAAGCCTGACCCCAAACATTTTTTTGTACTTCAGTAAAAATTCCCACGAGTGATGGGTACATTTCCTCTGATAAAAGCTGTGGTTTTAGTACGGCAGACTCCAGCACTTAGTCTAAAAGTGTTCTTTTTAACAAGTGCTATTTAGTGCAAAATGCAAAAAGTTGCATAGTAATGAAGGTACTTATTACATATAAATCAAGGTATTTAAAGTGAAAACGTATTGAATTTAGAATATTTTTACGATGAACAGAAAAAATAGAGCAAAGTGTAAGTAAAATTAGTTGATTTAGGCATATTAAAGGAACATGATATTCAACATAAATTTTCCTTTAAGCGATGTAGCATATTGTAATATGTCCCTTTAATAAAATTAAACATTTTGGTCTAGATTACAAGTGGAGCACTAAATATCGATTGCGCTCAACTGAATAATACCAGCACACAAGCTCGCGTTTGCATTGCTAGGAAGCATTACGCTCACGAAAGCACGCTTCCATACGCTCTAAGCGCAGCGAAGGAGGTAAGTATAGTGTGGTGATTGCAGCATGTTTAAATATATATGTATATGCTTATATACATATATATTTATGTGTTTATATGTGTATATACACATAAATATATTAATATATAAGCATATACATATATATTTACTGGGAACACACAGTTCCCATAGACTGCAATGTAAAGGCCCTTTTTAGTGCTGTTTTTTTTTCTAACACCCCACACCCGCCAACTTTAAGACCCCAAAACTGCCTAGTGCAGTTGTTTTTTTATTTTTAAAAAATTGCTACATTTTTTTAAATAAAAAACTATAATGCCCTTAATGGCATTTTGGGCACTTTTAGAAAATCAACCAGAGATCTAATCTCTGGTTAAATTTCTGGGCGCTAATCAGGCACTTGTAATGGTTAGTTATCACGCGCCGGCAAAGGGGCAAATTTACCCATTTGCGGGCGGGCGTGTGATAATTTAGCGCTCCACATGTAATCTAGCCCTTTATGCATAAAAGATATATAAATATATTAACTCACTTGTGTTGTTAGGTTTTTTAATGTACTACGGTAGTAAGAGAACATTCTTCCCACTGTCAACCCCACCCCTTACCAATCCCTTAATCCCTTACCAAACCAAATAAAAAAGTGTTAATCTCTTTTTGCAGAGATTATCTCTTTATGACTACCACATAGTGAGCTCACATTACAAAAATAACAGAGCATCTTGGTGACTTGCCCCAGTGCCATTCCTCAAATGTGTCAGTCCCCAAAATTCTGCCTCTCTAAACATGGGCCTAGTCTACCTCTGTGCCTATATGTGTCTTTAATACCCAAGTCCCTACCATCATATCTGTCTGCTGCTTTACCTGATTGTTATATATTACACACTAAGCATCTGCTATGCAACATAATACTATTCCACTGCACAGATTTGCAGAATCCATAAGTGACCTTGAAATAACAGATAATAAAAAAAAGAAATTCAACCAATGCAATGAAAATAAACTGTAGTAATAATAAAGCCTCATTACTCAATCCCTGTGTCTCTTTCTTCTGTTCTGATAGACTGCTTCCTCTTTCTGGTGTGTGTGTGTGTGTGTGTGTGTGTCTCTCTCCCTCTTTTCTGCCTCTTTATCAAATCAATGGTGGCTGCTTATTGTCTTGACTGCAATCAATTTACAAGAATGTTTACTTCCTTAACATTTTTTTAAAAAAATAACCTTGTTCTATCAAAATATTTTTTAACGCCTTAAGCACCGGGCATTTAAGACTAAAATTTCCCCAAAAGACCAGAGCATTTTTAGCATCACTACATTTAAACAGAAATAGAGCCTTTTTATATTTACCTATCAAAACTATATATTTTTATTTAGTAGACAACTCAAAGTATTGATCTTGGCCCATTTTTGGTATATTTCATGCCACCATTTCACCACCAAATTCGATCGAATAAAAAAAATTGTTAACTTTTTCACAAACTTTAGATTTCTCACTGAAATTATTTACAAACAGCTTGTGCAATCATGGCACAAATGGTTGTAAATGCTTCTCTGGGATCCTCTTTGTTCAGAAATAGCAGACATATATGGCATTAGCATTGCTTTTTGGTAATTAGAAGACCTCTAAATGCAGCTGCGCACCACACTTGTATTATGCCCAGCAGTGAAGGGGTTAATTAGGTAGCTTGTAGGGTTAATTTTAGCTTTAGTGTATAGATTACCCTCCCACCTGACACATCCCACCCCTGATCCCTCCCTAATCCCTCTCAAACAGCTCTCTTCCCTCCCCCACCCAACAATGGTCACCCCATCTTAAGTACTGGCAGAAAGTCTGCCAGTACTAAAATAAAAGGCTTTTTTTAAATAAAACATTTTGTTACATATATATTTTCTGCAGTGTAGGATCCCCCTTACCCCTAAACCTCCCTGATCCCCCCAATAGCTCTCCAACCCTCCTTCCTCAAACTAGATCCGCCATCTTAGGTACTGGCAGCTGTCTGCCAGTATCCAGTTTTCCAAAACTTGGCAATTTAATTTATTTAAAAAAAACACACTCATTTTATCAGTAATGTTAGCTGCACCCACCTCATTTACACCCCTCCCCCTCCAAGATCACTTTCCCACCCTCTAATCCCACCTCCACTGTAGGATTCCCCCTCTCCCTTCTTCTCCCTCCCTCCTTACCCTTCCCTGCCACTCTGAATGTATTTTTGTCACTAGGGTAGCGGTCCGCCTAACACACAGCCATTAATGTCTAAACCGTTGGCAACAAAAGTGAGTACACCCCTATGTGGAAATATCCAAATTGGGCCCAAAGTGTCAATATTTTGTGTGGCCACCACTATTTTCCAGCACTGCCTTAACCCTCTTGGGCATGGAGTTCACCAGAGCTTTACAGGTTGCCACTGGAGTCCTCCATGATGACATCACAGAGCTGGTGGATGTTAGAGACCTTGCGCTCCCCCACCTTCCATTTGAGGATGCCCCACAGATGCTCAATAGGGTTTAGGTCTGGAGACATGCTTGGCCAGTCTATCACCTTTACCCTCAGCTTCTTTAGCAAGGCAGTGGTCGTCTTGGAGGTGTGTTTGGGGTCGTTATCATGTTGGAATACTGCCCTGCGGCCCAGTCTCCGAAGGGAGGGAATCATGCTCTGCTTCAGTATGTCACAGTACATGTTGGCATTCATGGTTTCCTCAATAAATTGTAGTTCCCCAGTGCAGGCAGCACTCATGCAGGCCCAGACCATGACACTCCCACCACCATGCTTGACTGTAGGCAAGACACACTTGTCTTTGTACTCCTCACCTGGTTGCCGCCACACACATTCAAGTAATCCATGTCCTTAGTCTGCTTGTCTTCAGCAAACTGTTTGTGGGCTTTCTTGTGCATCATCTTTAGAAGAGGCTTCCTTCTGGGACGACAGCCATGCAGACTAATATGATGCAGTGTGCTGTGTATGATCTGAGCACTGACAGGCTGACCCCCCACCCCTTCAACCTCTGCAGCAATGCTGGCAGCACTCATACCTCTATTTCCTAAAGACAACCTCTGGATATGACGCTGAGCACATGCACTCAACTTTTTTGGTTGACCATGTCAAAGCCTGTTCTGAGTGGAACCTGTCCTGTGAAACCACTGTATGGTCTTGCCCACTGTGCTGCAGTTCAGTTTCAGAATCTTGGCAATCTTCTTATAGCCTAGGCAATCTTTATGTAGAGCAACAATTCTTTTTTCAGATCCTCAAAGAGTTCTTTGCCATGAGGTGCCATGTTGAACTTCCAATGACCAGTATGAGAGAGTGTGAGAGCTATAACACAAAATTTAACACACCTGCTCCCCATTCACACCTGAGACCTTGTAACACTAATGAGTCACATGACACCGGGGAGGAAAAATGGCTAATTGGGTCCAATTTGGGCATTTCCACTTAGGGGTGTACTCCCTTTTGTTGCCAACGGTTTAGACATTAATGGCTGTATCTTAAGTTATTTTGAGGGAACAGCAAATTTACACTGTTATACAGGCTGTACACTCACTACTTTACATTGTAGCAAAGTTTCATTTCTTCAGTGTTGTCACATGCAAAGATATAATAAAACATTTATAAAAATGTGAGGGGTGTACATACACATATATAGACATGCAATATATATATATATATATATATGTGTGTGTGTGTGTGTGTCATTATCGTGTCAAAGTTCGAATATTGAGCTCTTCCATTTTCCCTCTAACAGCTCTCCGGCACCTTATAAATGTCCTTAGTTTTCCAAGGACCGCCTAGCCACACCCCTTATACACCACTACCCTGCCCATATCATGCCAAATTCTTATACACCTTGCCCACTTGCCTGCTTTCCTGACCTCCACCCTCATTTGACATGATTCTAACTCATGTTGCCACAGCTACACTCCCCAATCTTCCCCAGTCCCAGATAACGTCGGAAATGTTAAAAAATATTTTTGCTTAAAAAAAGTGTTAAGGGACAGTCAAGTCAAAATTAAAGTTTCATGATTCAAATAGAGCACACAATTTTAAATAACTTTCCAGTTCCCTTCCATTATCCTAATATGCACAATATTTTTATATAAACACTTTCTGAGGCACCAGCTCATATTGAGCATGTGCAAGATTCACAGGACATACGTATATGCATTTTGTGATTGGCTGATGGCTGTCACATGATTAGGGTGACCATATTGCCGCTTTAAAAAGGGACACATGAAAAATACATATGTCAGGGCTGTTTAAATAAATGTTTTGTATAAGAACCCTGACATATGTATTTTTCATATTTGTCCCTTTTTAAAGGCCAATATGGTCCCCCTACACATGATGCATTAGGGGGGAAAAGTAACTAACTTTTAAATTTTTCAGAAAAAAAAATCTACTTATCATTTGAAATTCAGACGAAGTGCTTTTGCATTATCTTTTTATTACGCATTTATTGATTATTCTATTCTACTGTGCTTAGTTGTCATTTAAGTAAATGCTGTTTAAATAGCTATTATAGCTTTCATTAGTAAAGTCATATAATTGTATCACTATTGACCTTGCAAATTTATGTGTAGCCCCACAAAGCAATACTTGGGAGTCATAGTAAACGTCTAGCCCTGCGCAGGAACTGCTGATGAGCCAATCAGCAGCAATGGTGGCATGACCCAGCTCAGAAGCAGTTTCTATTCTGGATCAGCCTTTCTCTTTTGCCCTGAAGCTTAACTAACTTGCAAGGCTTATATGCATAGATTTGAATGGTCCATAGTGATAAAATGACCTGCTCTTATGAATGAGAGCATGTCATTTTGTTTCACTATAATGGTCCTTTAAATAGAAACTGAAACCAATGCAGCAGTATGAGTTGTTCACTTCTTACTAATCTATACCGTTTGATAAAGAAAACTTATAAAGCTCTATTAATGGAGAGGGGACATGCCTTGTCAAGATTGACAAGAAAACAAAGGTTTATTCCGTATTTTTTTGTTTGTTTTTTTTAATTGTAACTCATTTTGAAAGACTTTCTTTTAAATGAAAACACAAAGGGGTAAATTTATCAAGAAGCAGATGCTGCAATCTACCCCCGAAGTTTCCGGCTCGCCGGAAACTTAACATAAGAAGCAGCGGTCATAAAAACCGCTGCTCCTTAACTCATCATAGCGGACTGCATTCATCCCAATCAGATACGATCAGGATGATTGACATCCCCTGCTAGCAGCCGGGGCAGGGGGCGACATTGCACAAGCATTTCACCAGAAATGCTTGTGCAATGATAAATGCTGACAGTGTATGCTGTCGGCATTTATCGATATCGGGCGGACATGATCTGCTACAGCGGATCATGTCCGCACAACATTTGATAAATCTACCCCAATAAACAGACTACAATTGCCCTTTAAATAAATGCCCCCCTCCCCATCCATCAAATCATCTCACCAAAATGTGAGATTTTGTCCTGGAAATGTTTGCAAAATCTTACATTTAAAGCCTATCCTATGTCTTTGCAACTAGCTCTACATATGGTATTCTCTATTGGATAGGAGTGTCTAATGCCAATCCTCAAGAAAAATGAAAAGGCCAAGATTTAAGAATTTAGCTGAGCCAATCAAATTCAAGCATTCCCCAGAACTCAATTAAATATATTCTAAGCATAAATCTTTTATTGGTCTTTAGGGACTGGAGTAAAGTCCAAATTAAACTTTCATGATTCAGGAAGAGCATGCAATTTTAAACAAATTTGCTTCGTTCTTTTGGAATCTTTTATTGAAGAGTAAAACTATGTAGACTCATAAGGGCTCAGGAGTGTGCACGTGTCTTTAGTACTCTATGGCAGCAGTGTTTTAAAACATTGTATAACAAAGCTACAAATAATGTTGCAAAACACGGCTGCGACAGAGTACTAAAGACACGTGCACACCCCTGAGCTCTTATGAGCCTACCTAGTTTTACTCTTCAATACAAGATATCAAGAGAACAAAGCAAATTTGATAACAGAAGTAAATTGAAAACTTGTTTAAAATTGCATGCTCTGTCTGAATCATGAACGTTTAATGTTGACTTTACTGTCCCTTTAAAATCCCAGGCTGTGTAATAATGTGGATATAATTATAAAGATCACTTAATGTATGAATTTTCAAACGTGTATTTACAACATGAATTCCTCCTATCAGCAGTTTTATATAATGTTATTTTGATTCCGCATACAGCTTTGGGGACTGTAGAAGACGTGAAACACAGTTATGGCTATTATATTTACTTTACTACTGCGTGTATGCTTCAGGTTTGTCACATGTTTCCTACAACAACGTCTGCCAAGAATCTTCTTTATTATTTATCTTTCCAAGTTATTTTTGTAAGTCAGTGGTGGAAAACCTTAGTCATAAAAAGTACAGTATTCAGAAATAATGTAGCAAAATATAACAAAGAAAATATTGATATGTTAAAGGTGCTAGGCCAACACAGGTGCTCAGGAATGTATATTTGCAAACAATAATGGTCACTAGATGCAGAAAAGTGAGGACACTGCTGTGAAAGTTTATTGTACTATACCAAAAGTACATTTTAATTTTACTGTATGAATGGATCAGACAGATACTGCATATTTAAAGGGACACTAAAGTAAAAATTTAACTTTCATGACTGTGATTGGCTGATTGCTGTCACATGATACAAGGGGCTGGCAAATTGAAGTACATTTTGAACTGTGACAGAAAAAAAATATACTGTTTATTTAAAATTCAGACGGTGGGGCCAAATATATAAAGGTCTCTGGGCTAGTGAGATTATTTAAGACTGTTCTCCAGTACGTCTATTTCCCTAGTGGAATTATATAAAGCCCCTTTTTACCTTGAAAAAAGGGTGTCTCGCTAAGGGGCGTATACAGAATTTTCATTTGAGAAGTAGATGCATACATCAAAAAAAAATCAGAATTAAAAAATCGTACAAATACGCAGGAAAAAATGTATTGTTAAAGGGATACTAAACCCAATTCTTTTCTTTCATAATTCAGATAGAGCATGCAATTTTAAGCAACTTTCTAATTTATGCCTATTATCATTTTTTCTTTGTTCTTTTGCTATCTTCATTTAAAAAGCAGGAATGTAAAGCTTAGGAGCCAGCACACCAATAAGCAAGCTTAACCCAGGTTCTGAACCAAACATTGATAATAAGAGTAAATTAGAAAGTTTCTTAAAATTGCATGCTCTATCTGAATCATGAAAGGAAAAAAAATGGGATTATTATCCCTTTAAGTTGCATCAAAATTGTAACAAAATTGTTCACTAGAAACTGTATTTTATCGAAAATGTTAAATTTGTTTGTAAATTAAACAGAAATAAATCATATTAAATATGCACTGGATGTGCAAAAAACACATAAACATTAATATTTATAAGAAGAAACTACAAAGTGTAATTGTTTTTTTTTTTTCGTAAAATGGGCTGAACATGAGCATTCCATGGGTGTGTATGAAATTTTCTCTCAAACCCCAGCGTAATTTTCTAAACATTTCAACATTTCAACCCTAGAGTTCTGTTTTTTCTTGCAAATGAAAAGGTGGTGAGGTTGTGACAAAATACTCAAAATACTTAAAACCATAATAGAAAACACATGCATACAAAAATATGGGCGATTGTAAGATGCTATATGCAGAAAGAAGCATAATGTGATTTTTATTGGCTGCAGGATTTCATTTTTAAAGTGCACCCCCTGCTCACAGCTAACTTTGCCCTACACAGTGAAGTTTCCCCTTTCCAGGGAGCTACCTTAATTTTAACAGGAGACATCTCACTGCTCGCAGGGAATGCACCTTTTTTAAGATAATTCCACCAAAAATAATTGGCCCCTAAGTGCTTTTGCATTGTCTTTTTTTATGCACTGACTATGGCGTTCTACTACATTTAAAGAACCAGTAAATACAGTATAGTTGCATAATCAACAAATGCATGATAACATGACAATACAATAGCACTTAGGGGCCGAATTATCAAGCTCTGAAAGGAGCTTTATGCTCCTGTTTCTGCGCGAGCCTTCAGGCTCGCCGGAAACAACAGTTATAAAGCAGCGGTCTAAAGACTGCTGCTCCATAACTGGTCTGCTGCCTCTGAGGCTGCGGTCTGCAATCCACCCAATCCTATACGATCGGGCTAATTGACACCCCCTGCTAGCAGCCAATTGGCTGCAAATCTGCAGGGGGCGGCATTGCACAAGCAGTTCTGGTTAACTGCTTGTGCAATGTTAAATGCCGACAGCGTATGCTGTCAGCATTCAGTAATGTCTGTCGGTTATGATATGCTACAGATTATCATGTGCAGGGCCGGTGCTAGGATTTTTGGACATACAGGCAAGGATACATTTAGCCCCCCCCCCCCCCCCATTACATGCTATCCCACTGCTAGTTACAGGGATATGAAACCCACGTTTGTTCTATCATGATTCAGATAGAGCATGACATTTTAAGCAACTTTCTAATTAACTAAACAGTGGTAGTGCAGCATAGCAAATCAGGTAGTGGTAGTGCAGCATAGCAAATCAGGCAGTGGTAGTGCTGCATAGCAAATCAGAAAGTGGTAGTGCTGTATAACAAATCAGACAGTGCTAGTGGTGCATAGCAACAGTGGTTGTGCTGCATAACAAATCAGACAACGGTAGTGCTGCATACCAAATCAGACAGTGATGGTGCTGCATAACAAATCAGACAGTGGTTGTGCTGCATAACAAACAGACAACGATAGTGCTGCATAGCAAATCAGACAACGGTAGTGCTGCATAGCAAATCAGACAGTGATTGTGTTGCATAACAAATCAGACAACAGTAGTGCTGCATAGCAAATCAAATAACGGTAGTGCTGCATAGCTAATAAGGCAACGATAGTGCTGCATAGCAAATCAGACAACAGTGACATAATTCTTCACCAATCACCACCACCACCCCACCAGTCACTCACATTGCTGTAATCATACTTTTTTAAAAAAAAAACATACAATGTCAGCATAACAGCATGTATAAAATAAATCAAATCCCACAACAAATTATTATAAATTAATTAGATATATGCATATAACTGCAGTCTGTCTAACTTCAGACTCAGAAAGGTTAAAACTAAGTGACATAATTCTTCACCAATCACCACCACCCCACCAATCACTCACATCGTTGTGATCATACATTTCAAAAAACATACAGTCAGTAATGTCAGTATGTATAAAAGAAATCAAATCCCACAACAAATTATTATAAATGAATGATGATTGCATATAACTGCAGTCTGTCTAACTTCAGACTCAGAGAGGACGATTAAAAGTGAGTGACATCAAATCATTCACCAATCTCACCACCCAGTGGCCCAAGGTCCCAGTCCCATCAGTCACTCAGTCTCACAGAGTGCCGCACCCGGGCCACAATCACACTGCCGCCATTGGCCCTGCCTGGCTGGCCCTCCCTGGCTGTGACAGTTCAGACTCGCAGTTGTCACCTCCAACACAACTGACTGTTGTCAGTCAATGTCACCACCCACAAGCACCGACCGTGCATATTTTCTGCCCTGCCCAGCTGGCTGCCCCTGCCCTCAGAGACCCCTGTCATGCCACCATTCCTACCTCACTCATGGCTCTTTACTTGTCTGGCTGTCTCCATCTCGCTGGGTGGGCATCATCATCACTCACCTCCTCACTTTATAGAGTGGCGCAAACTAGTGTGAGTCTTAGTCATGTGGCGCCAGGCATCCCGGATCCCGATCACAATTTTCCTCTTTCTTAGTAGGCTTAGGCAGAACAGGTAGCAGCAGATAGTGCAGCTGTGTAACTCGCAAGTGAGCTGCACCTCCACTGTCACCACACGCATGCCCACCTTACCATAGGCTATAGAAATAGTCGGGCCGGCCCATGATCTAGAAGATCATGCTTTCATCATCTAAGCCAGCCAATTAAGCCATTGATTTAGCCATTATCATGTAGGTCAGGTGACAGTCTGTAGGAAGTAAGTTGCACTGTTGCAGCATGCCAGCCAGGCGATAATAAAATGAATAGTAATATAATGATAACATTACATTTTAAGTCTCTGTCCCTCACTGTCTCATCACACATCAGGACAGCAGATGATCCACCTCAGCAGTTAGCACCGCTCTCGGCGCCCCCTGCTGGAGGCGCATTAAGGCGGCTGCCTATTCTGCTTTACACAAGCGCTGGCCCTGATCATGTGGGACAGACATTGATAAATCGGCCCCCTAGTCTGAACTTCAGATGAGAAGTAGATTTTTGTCTGACAAATTTCAAAGTTATGTCTATTTCCACTCCTCCTGTATCATGTGACAGTCATCAGCTAATCAAAAATGCATATATGTACATTCTGTGAATTCTTGCACATGCTCAGTAGGAGCTGGTGATTTAAAAAGTTTAACTATAAAAAGACAGTGTACATTTTGTTAATGGAAGTAAAATGGAAAGTTGTTTGAAATTGCATGCTCTATCTGAATCATGAAAGTTTTTTCAAATTTTGATTTGAGTATCCCTTTAACTCCTTGAGTGCTAACGACAGCTCTGAGCCATTGCAAATTGTCCCAGTCAGGTATTGACGATGGCTCAGAGCCGTCGCTAGCACTCACCCACCTTGAGGGCAATTTCGGTGCTCCCATCTACTCCCACCCCGACAATCTGGCCTGTATAGTGACAGGCATTGCTAGGGCTTGACGTTTCGCGCAGTGACGTCACGTGCAATGACGTGATGACGTCACCGCACAACTTTATTTAAAGTTTATGACAAGTATAGGGACATGGGGGCATGCTGCTTAGAAGCCTGTATCTCAGACATCTAAGCAGCTATAGACCCTGAAGACCCACCGTTGGAAGGGTAATCACCTAACCTTTCCAATGGCATGTCTTAGGGATCTGTAAAAAAAAAGTAAAAAAGTATAGGGAGATGGGGGCATGCTGCTTAGAAGCCTGTATCTCAGACATCTAAGCAGCTATAGACCCCCAAGACCCACCGTTGGAAAGGTAATCGCCTAACCTTTCCAACGGCATAAGTCTTAGGGATCTGTAAAAAAAAAAGTAAAAAAGTTAAAAATAAATATATTTTAGAAAATGAAAAAAAAAATAAAAGTTCAAAACCAGCTTAGCACCCAGGTCATGGTCATGATTCAGACAGAGTATGCAATTTTAAACAAATGTCAAATTTACTTAGATTATCAAATTTTCTTTGTTTTCTTGGTATCTTTTGCTGAAAAGCAGGGACATAAGCCCAGGAGTCAGCCTATTTCTGGAATACTATATGGCAGCAGTTTTGATAGAATGTTAACCATTTGCAAGAGTACTAGATGGCAGCACTATTTCCTGCCATTTAGTGCTCCAGACACCTACTTAGGTATCTCTTCAACAAAGAATATCATGGGGTCTGAATGACAAAAAAAAAAAATGGGTTTCATATCCCTTTAAGGCTCCTTTAAAGGGACAGTAAACCTAAAAAATAATGTTATATAATTCCGCACATAGTGCAGAATTATATAACATTACTTTAGTGCTATCGTTATAAAAGCTTTTTTTCCATTTGAATTTTTTAAAAATATGCCTGTTTTACAGACCCGCTCTGCTCTCTGCTGAGTGGGTCTGTTTTTTTTACACAGCGCATCAGGCCAGCTGTATAGTCACAGCCCGGCCCGACCGCACCATAACATTAAGTGCAGCTCGCTCCTGCTCTGTCTGACAGCAGGAGCGAGCTGCACTTAATGTTATGGCGCGGTCGGGCCGGCCTGTGACTATACAGCTGGCCCGATGCGCTGTGTAAAAAAAAACAGACCCGCTCAGCAGAGAGAAGAGAGCGGGTCTGTAAAACCGGCATATTTTTCAAAAAATTAAAATGGAAAAAAAGCTTTTATAATGATAGCACTAAAATAACATTATTTTTTAGGTTTATTGACACTTTAAGTCCAAGCAGAGAAACAGCCCTGTATCAGTAATAATTACATTAAAGCTGCTTATTTTGATTTTGAATCTAACAGGAGGTGGATGGTTAGTCCATGGGACAAAAATTAAAAGCTGGTAAGGACGGGGGGTGCAAGACACTAGTGCTCCATGACCTAGCAAACATCCTTGGCAGATACTAGCTCCCTTTCAGCCCGCACTGGGAGCAAAAAGCCACGCTCAAGACCTTAAGGTTCCAGTCGACTGACCGACATGCTCAAAGACCGCATTAAGCATCCCTTTTGAGCACAAATAGAACGGCACTCTTCCAACAGGGACGCACCACTTGACAAAGACCAGTCTGAAAATACAGACACGGACAAGCTCTAATACAGCAGAGCCGCATAGTTACCACCGCATGGCACGTTAGCCCCCAAACAACACCTGCTTCGTCACACATGGCGCAACGGTTAGGCCTAAGCCGGCAGATCAGGAAAGAGCAGCGCATCTGCAACACAGAGTTCGCTGTAAAACAACTGATGTAAGTGTTGCTAACCGAAACACCTCTCAGACCATAGTATAGGCCGCAACCTCTGACAATCAAACTCAGGCACGTGCTCGGCCAGTTTAGGTGCAATATCACATAGACTAATCTACGCTTACCCATACAGCCTAACCTAAGTACCACTAGTACTACAATCAACCCAGCACAACATCTGCAAGTTCATAAATGCTACCTGTGCAGCCTGTTTGCCATATAAGGTCTGACAAAACAGACATAAAGCACAGGTCCGTGCATAACTAAATACACCTAGCTTTTTCTAAACTGCCAGGCCTCTATACACACTAAGGCCTAGATTTAGAGTTCGGCGGTAGCCGTCAAAACCAGCGTTAGAGGCTCCTAACGCTGGTTTTGGCCGCCCGCTGGTATTTGGAGTAAGTGATTAAAGGGTCTAACGCTCACTTTACAGCCGCGACTTTTCCATACCGCAGATCCCCCTACGCCATTTGCGTAGCCTATCTTTTCAATGGGATCTTCCTAACGCCGGTATTTAGAGTCGTTTCTGCAGTGAGCGTTAGAGCTCTAACGACAAGATTCCAGCCGCCTGAAAATAGCAGGAGTTAAGAGCTTTCTGGCTAACGCCGGTTTATAAAGCTCTTAACTACTGTACCCTAAAGTACACTAACACCCATAAACTACCTATGTACCCCTAAACCGAGGTCCCCCCACATCGCCGCCACTCGATTAAAATTTTTAACCCCTAATCTGCCGACCGCCACCTACGTTATACTTATGTACCCCTAATCTGCTGCCCCTAACATCGCCGACCCCTATGTTATATTTATTAACCCCTAATCTGCCCCCCTCAACGTCGCCGACACCTACCTACACTTATTAACCCCTAATCTGCCGAGCGGACCTGAGCGCTACTATAATAAAGTTATTAACCCCTAATCCGCCTCACTAACCCTATCATAAATAGTATTAACCCCTAATCTGCCCTCCCTAACATCGCCGACACCTACCTTCAATTATTAACCCCTAATCTGCCGACCGGAGCTCACCGCTATTCTAATAAATGTATTAACCCCTAAAGCTAAGTCTAACCCTAACACTAACACCCCCCTAAGTTAAATATAATTTTTATCTAACGAAATAAATTAACTCTTATTAAATAAATAATTCCTATTTAAAGCTAAATACTTACCTGTAAAATACATCCTAATATAGCTACAATATAAATTATAATTATATTATAGCTATTTTAGGATTAATATTTATTTTACAGGCAACTTTGTAATTATTTTAACCAGGTACAATAGCTATTAAATAGTTAAGAACTATTTAATAGTTACCTAGTTAAAATAATAACAAATTTACCTGTAAAATAAATCCTAACCTAAGATATAATTAAACCTAACACTACCCTATCAATAAAATAATTAAATAAACTACCTACAATTACCTACAATTAACCTAACACTACACTATCAATAAATTAATTAAACACAATTGCTACGAATAAATACAATTAAATAAACTATCTAAAGTACAAAAAATAAAAAAGAACTAAGTTACAGAAAATAATAAAATATTTACAAACATAAGAAAAATATTACAACAATTTTAAACTAATTACACCTACTCTAAGCCCCCTAATAAAATAACAAAGCCCCCCAAAATAAAAAATTCCCTACCCTATTCTAAAATACAAATATTACAAGCTCTTTTACCTTACCAGCCCTGAACAGGGCCCTTTGCGGGGCATGCCCCAAGAATTTCAGCTCTTTTGCCTGTAAAAAAAAACATACAATACCCCCCCCCCAACATTACAACCCACCACCCACATACCCCTAATCTAACCCAAACCCCCCTTAAATAAACCTAACACTACCCCCCTGATGATCTTCCTACCTTGTCTTCACCATGCCAGGTTCACCGATCCGTCCTGGCTCCAAGATCTTCATCCAACCCAAGCGGGGGCTAGACATCCACTGAAGAAGTCCAGAAGAGGGTCCAAAGTCTTCCTCCTATCCGGCAAGAAGAGGACATCCGGACCGGCAAACATCTTCTCCAAGCGGCATCTTCTATCTTCTTCCATCCAATGACGACCGGCTCCATCTTGAAGACCTCCAGCGCGGATCCATCCTCTTCTTCCGACGACTAGACGACGAATGACGGTTCCTTTAAGGGACGTCATCCAAGATGGCGTCCCTCGAATTCCGATTGGCTGATAGGATTCTATCAGCCAATCGGAATTAAGGTAGGAATTTTCTGATTGGCTGATGGAATCAGCCAATCAGAATATAGTTCAATCCGATTGGCTGATCCAATCAGCCAATCAGATTGAGCTCGCATTCTATTGGCTGTTCCGATCAGAGCTTGTAATATTTGTATTTTAGAATAGGGTAGGGAATTTTTTATTTTGGGGGGCTTTGTTATTTTATTAGGGGGCTTAGAGTAGGTGTAATTAGTTTAAAATTGTTGTAATATTTTTCTTATGTTTGTAAATATTTTATTATTTTCTGTAACTTAGTTCTTTTTTATTTTTTGTACTTTAGATAGTTTATTTAATTGTATTTATTTGTAGCAATTGTGTTTAATTAATTTATTGATAGTGTAGTGTTAGGTTAATTGTAGGTAATTGTAGGTAGTTTATTTAATTATTTTATTGATAGGGTAGTGTTAGGTTTAATTATATCTTAGGTTAGGATTTATTTTACAGGTAAATTTGTTATTATTTTAACTAGGTAACTATTAAATAGTTCTTAACTATTTAATAGCTATTGTACCTGGTTAAAATAATTACAAAGTTGCCTGTAAAATAAATATTAATCCTAAAATAGCTATAATATAATTATAATTTATATTGTAGCTATATTAGGATGTATTTTACAGGTAAGTATTTAGCTTTAAATAGGAATAATTTATTTAATAAGAGTTAATTTATTTCGTTAGATAAAAATTATATTTAACTTAGGGGGGTGTTAGTGTTAGGGTTAGACTTAGCTTTAGGGGTTAATACATTTATTAGAATAGCGGTGAGCTCCGGTCGGCAGATTAGGGGTTAATAATTGAAGGTAGGTGTCGGCGATGTTAGGGAGGGCAGATTAGGGGTTAATACTATTTATGATAGGGTTAGTGAGGCGGATTAGGGGTTAATAACTTTATTATAGTAGCGCTCAGGTCCGCTCGGCAGATTAGGGGTTAATAAGTGTAGGCAGGTGTCGGCGACGTTGTGGGGGGCAGATTAGGGGTTAATAAATATAACATAGGGGTCGGCGATGTTAGGGCAGCAGATTAGGGGTACATAGGGATAACGTAGGTGGCGGCGGTTTACGGAGCGGCAGATTAGGGGTTAAAAGTGTAATGCAGGGGTCAGCGATAGCGGGGGCGGCAGATTAGGGGTTAATAAGTGTAAGGTTAGGGGTGTTTAGACTCGGGGTACATGTTAGAGTGTTAGGTGCAGACGTAGGAAGTGTTTCCCCATAGGAAACAATGGGGCTGCGTTAAGAGCTGAACGCTGCTTTTTTGCAGGTGTTAGGTTTTTTTTCAGCTCAAACAGCCCCATTGTTTCCTATGGGAGAATCGTGCACGAGCACGTTTTTGATGCCGGCCGCGTCCGTAAGCAACTCTGGTATCGAGAGTTGCATTTGCGGTAAATATGCTCTACGCTCCTTTTTTGGAGCCTAACGCAGCATTTGTTTGAACTCTCGATACCAGAGTTAAATTTATGGTGCGGCCAGAAAAAAACCCGCGGAGCGTTAACAGCCCTTTTACCGCCGAACTCCAAATCTAGGCCTAAGTTACCACCAAGCACCTGCCAGGCCTTTCTACCCACCCCGATAGCGCCTCCTATTCAGGAGCTCTCTGAACACTAGCAACCTGCCACCACAATACCGCTATAAGGCGCTTGCCTGCTTTACTAAAATGTCATCCAGAAGGACTCCTTGGCCATGACAAAATGGCCAAAGGCCCTATGACTACCACTTTGAAATTAAACAACTTCTTCAAAGTTCTGGAATCACCTTCACTAGATCAGCCAGCTTTACAAAAGCCAGAAATGGTGCCCCCAGATACAGACATCACTCCACCTTCACAACAAGACTGTGAACCACTTACAAAAGCAGATATAGACAATTTGCCGACAAAGGCAGACTTTGCCTCTTTTCTTACCAATGTAGGAAAATTAATCAAAGAAGGTCTGACGAAGGTGAAAAAGGACCTCTCAGACCTAAGAGTCAAACACCTAGAGGAAAACATTGACCAAATCAACAACGACACAGAAATGCAAAACCGAACAATTGAAACACATGAGTCACTAATACAACAAATGTAGTTCCACTTAGAAGACTTGGACAACTGAGGACACCAGAATCCGAGGTATATAAGAAAAAATAACACCAAACCAAATTCCCCATACCTCCAAGGTCTGTTTCAATTTCTTCTGCAAACCAATGATATTCCCAATCTACCTCTAGAAAGGGCACACAGAGTCCACCCAGGTATATTATCCTGAAATTCCAGCTCTTCACAGACAAAGAGAAGATCATGGAAGCTGCAAGAAAACTAAATCTTATACAAAGGCGATAATATTAAAATATACGCTGACCTAAGCCCTATCACATTAGATAGATTCAGGGAAGCCAAATACTTCACATCTGCAAGATCTCAAGATCCCCTATAGATGGTGCTTCCTGTTCAGTATCAAAGTCATAATGGGATCACAAGTTTCCATATATAGAACACCCAAAGACTTGGACTCCTTCTGCAAGCAGCTCAATATCCCACAACCGAAACTGCCTTCTCTCAACCCATCCACGTCCACAAGAGACCACCATATACCACTCGACCCAAAGCCCCAGTGGTCAAGCTGGACAAAAGTGAACAGAAAAGCTGGTAAGGACAACTCCTACAACATTATTGGTGGACAAGGAAAGGGGGCTTCAGCACAGAAACATCCATTTAAAAATTAAAACATTTATATATTTTATTTTAGTTGTAACAGAAAAAATACTTTAAAGGGACATAAAAGGTTCAAAAAAGAAAATCATCTAATATATTTCATGAATGCACTGTTGCTTGCATATAACAATACATTTAACACCTGCAAAGGGATTAAATACATTGGTAATGTCTGCTTCAGAGCAGTATGCACTGCCAGGAGCTAGCTGAACCAATGGCAAGAGGCATGTGTGTATAGCCACAAATCAGCATCTAGCTCCCAGTAGTGCATTGCTGCTGTGAGCATATATGCATATGCTATTCTACAAAGGATAACAGCATCTTGATTATAAAAGTTAATATCCCTTTAAGGATAAGAAATACAAAACCAAATACATTCTGCTAAATGCAGACCTCCCAAATATCCCTATTTGTTTGGTTCAATCCTGCTGTCCCTCTGAGACAGATATATGTCATAATTTGCAGAATTTCCTTTAGCCCACACATATACCACCCATACACACCCACAAACCACCCAGACATTATTATTATTATTATCGGTTATTTGTAGAGCGCCAACAGATTCCACAGTGCTATTAACAAAGACAGAGTACAACAAAAACAATTATAGGGATCAAATGGGTAGAGGGCCCTGCCAAGAGTTGCACTGTTGTAGTCAGCTCTTGAGAAGGTGATCAACAAACAGCTGGACTCTTATGCTTACATGCTAAGGGGGTTCAGGGGATAGCAATGGAGCAGAGGAACTGATATAAAGAAAGGTTAGCGTAGGTTGAATGCATCCCTGAACAGTAGAGTCTTTAGGGAGCACTTGAAGCTTTTAAAACTAGAAGAGAGTCTTGTGGAGCGAGGCAGAGAGTTCCACAAGATGGGAGCCAGTCTGGAGAAGTCTTGTAAACTGGAGTGTGATGAGGTGACAAGAGAGGAGGAGAGTAGGAGGTCATGAGCAGAGCGAAGGGGACGGGAGGGAGAGTATCTGGAGACAAGGTCTGAGATATAGGGGGGAGCAGTGCAGTTGAGGGCTTTGTATGTCAGAATGAGAATTTTGTGTTTGATCCTAGAGGCAAGAGGAAGCCAGTGAAGAGATTGGCAGAGAGATGCAGCAGATGAAGAGCGACGTGTAAGGAAGATGAGTCTGGCAGAGGCATTCATTATGGATTGTAAAGGAGCTAGGCGGTAGGTGGGGAGACCAGAGAGGACAGAGTTGCAGTAATCGAGGTGGGAGAGAATGAGAGAGTGGATTAAAATCTTAGTTGTGTCTTGTGTAAGGAAGTGTCTAATTTTAGAGATGTTTGTAAGGTGGAAGCGGCAGGCTTTAGCCAATGACTGAATGTGAGGAGTGAAAGAAAGATCTGAGTCAAATGTGACCCCGAGACATCGGGCATGCGGGGTAGGGGTAATGATGGAGTTGTCAACAGTTATAGAGAGATTGGGGGTGGAGAGTTTAGAAGAAGGGGGGAAAATAAGGAGCTCAGTTTTGGAGAGATTTAGCTTGAGGTAGTGAGAGGACATCCAGTTGGAGATGTGAGAAAGACAGTTAGTGACACGGGTTAGCAAGGAAGGAGAAAGGTCTGGTGCAGAGAAGTAAATTTGGGACTTTATTAGGGAACCTAGTGATGACGTGTAGATTGAGAAGAGAAGGGGACCGAGGACAGAGCCTTGCGGTACTCCTACAGAAAGTGGCAGACATACCCATTATCCCACCCACTATCCATGCATGACTCCACCCTCTCCCCACAAAGTGGCGAGGCCCCCCTCTACCTCCTGAGTCCTTAATATTTAGCCACAAATGTTGGGTGGTATGCAAATGTATTATCATATTAGGGTTCTAATAATAAAAACTGTACACTATGTAAACTATTAGTTTTATTCTTGATCCTATTTGTGAAAAAAAAAATATTAGTTTAACTAGAGATGAGAAGGTACTTTTTAATAGTGTTTATATGCATTAGTCCAAGCCAGAAAACAGGTGGTCAGGATTGAGCGAGGTTGTTTGAAACTGATTGCAAGACAGCTAACTTTTGATCCCAAAAACTAGAAATGGGGGTTAAAAAGCAGGGTCAGGGCAGCAATGGATTAATTTGGATGTTCTGGGACATGTCTGGAAGGTCTATGGTAGTGGTGGTCTAAAACTGTCAATGGGCATTATTTTGACACTTATTGGAGAGGGCTGGCATTGGGATTTCCTAAAAACTAGATCACAGAGTATGCAGACATAAGAACATGCAAGTGCATTGCTCTCCTTTAACAAATTGTCTAAGAATTATAAACAGCATAATAGAATGTGTTAAAAGGCCATATCAATGGCTAAAGTATCAGCACATATAGAACATATGCAATACATGAATACACTGTCCATAAAGATTTAAAAAATCTTTGAGCCCAGGACCACTGAAGGTACCACAAATTTCCACTATCTCCCTGAGTATATTAAATGGTAGTCACTTTGCCAAACACTGAGAGCATCCATGTCTCATAACCAGATAGAGAATGAGACCAAACATAACCACTAAAATGTCTTAGGGGTAATCTGAACACCTAGGGTCTTCAATATGAGGGTTTGAAGGCAATAAACAAAATTGCCGATCCAATTATGTAGTGTACTTGATTTCCTGCACACATTGTGCCCTTCAATATGTAGGTCTTACGACCAGGGAAGTGAGGGTGAGAATCAAAGAACACCTGTCTGACATCAGAGCGGGCATCCTGACAACCGCCCTCATAAATCATTTTTCTGCCTTTCACAAGAAAGACGTGAGGTTTTCATGTGGACAATAATAGAGAGGGTATCTTTACAGACAAGAGGAGAGGATAGGACACGTAAACTTGGTGAAAGAGAGGCCTTCTGGATCTTTAGGCTGAGGACCAGAGTTCCTGAAGGTCTCAATTCAGAATTTGACCTTATTAATTTCTGGTAAATCTTCCTTATCTGTAACTGAAAGTGTCAATTTTCAAGAACAAACAACTTATAGATATTATTCATGCCCTTATACACTTGTATAAGCTGAGAATGGCTATATTGAGCTCATCTGTAGCTGTTAGTGTCCAAGGTCTAGACTAATTAAAACCCCATCCCCAAGACTAGGTCCATTTTAATAAACGTATATACATAATAGCAGGAGGATCACCCTGACACGCATTTATATCATACCTCTAGAGACTGACATATGACTGCAGTATTGCAGTCATAAGGGAGTGTGTATCCCACTACCCAATGGGCAATCAGATGAAGGTTTTAAAGTTTGCAAGTTACCACATTGTTTTAAGCAGGCTAGGAGTATGGCAGTAGCTGAAACCGGTCAGCCTATTTTTTCATTTGATACAACACTGTATTTTACCCTTTGGGTGAGGACACCCTGTATATTTACCAATAAAGTATTTGAATTTTACCTATAACCATGGTGCTCCTGCAACTATTTTTTGTTTATTTGAATCGTTACTGACCAGCAGTGAGCACATGGTAAAGGGTATAGCTGCGGAGGAGGGGCTGCAAACAACGGATGACTGATCCTTAACAAATGGTATAGTGAGGACGCTGCAAAGCACTGAAACAAGTGAAGCGGTCAATAAAGACAGGAACCAGCATTCCAGGCACTCGTGCAAGAAGTAAGCACACCAGCAAGGGGTCTACGCTGCACTAAGGGAGTAAATAGAGGATGCGGAAGGGATGTCTTTAAGAATTCAGGCACACAACCTTAAGTGTTTTGATTTACTTTGTAACATTTCTATAAGAGTATTAACAGTATCCCTTTGTATACTACTTAGGAAGGGAAGGGGACTCTCCCTAAGTCTATACTAGATAGTGAATCTGATAATAGGCTCCATTGGGGACCATTTGGAAATTATATTGTGCATACACCCTACACATTCCCTGATTGTTTTTGAAGGAAATAGTCTATTGGTGGTCTCATTAAACTGTAATGTCATCTCCTCAACACACAGACCATTACTTATTCACCATCAATAACTCACTTATCACCAATCAATAACTTTGCTTCAGGTTAATTAATTTACTCTAAGCACAACATTATATGAATTTGTTAGGTTCAGTTATTCAGAAAATCAGCCAGATAAATATCACATATTAACCACACAGTGATTTTTATTGGATTCAAAGACATTGTTCTCTGCTTAACTGCAAAAATGCAAAGTATGTAGATGTCAAGAATAGGCTGAGGTTGTAAACAGATAGACAGAACCAGATGTCAGCACATAGGGTTAATCCAAAAGAGTAGTCAAAAGCCAGGATTTAAGTTCAATGCCAGGGTCTTCATCAGGAACCAAAAATCACAGTAAAAGGAGCAGCTATAAGAATAGTTAAAATCAGGGATGAGGCTTGACGGTAGCTCAAGACGTAAGCAGGGGTCAGAACCAGGAAAGCAATACATAGATAAGAACGCCAGGACTTCCATAAGAATAACCAAACACCAGCCTTTCAATACCTCCCCATGGGTCTTGTGCTAAAACACCTGCAGGGTCACTTCTGACCTCCAGTTCACAAAAAGGGCTACCATTAATGCAGGGAACATAGCTATTATTATAAACAGAATAAGTAAGTCCTGAGCACTAAAATTATGACACATCACTGGCTCCATCTTCAACCACAGAGAACATGCACCATACCCTGCTGTCGGTGACACTAATCTGAAGTCTCATAGCACAGTCCGCGGTCTTTGGTTGCCTTTACAGCCTTAGGGTTGGTGTGCTTGTGCTCCCAGACTCTCAAGCTTACCTTATAAGTAGGCTTAATGGAGCCCTTACCGTGCACCAGAATTCTAGGGGCATCACAGAAACCAAGCAGCACGGTGGTAGTCCAGAGGTGGAGTAACAGTAACTTTGTTTATGACCGTACCTTGGGCACCTATACCATGGTTCATCTCCCCTGTCCTAGCATAATTGCAAGGATATCTAGAATAGCCTGTCATATAGCATAACATATTTTAAGGAATTACACAAAGGTATTTTTTTAGAAAGATGAACCTGACCCTTAAAATTATTAACAAATTTTATTGATTTGATGCATGTAGTGCAATGATAAATATCAACCTACAAACCACATATAAAAAAATAAATGTAATTTCACTTTAATAGCTTCATCAAAAAGACTGTAATCTAAGAGCAAAACAGATTAGGTCATATTTCTTTGCTCTTGGGCATAACACAATGCTACAACAAAAGAATGCCTCCATGAAATAATTTAATTATTATCAGCTGATTTTAGAAAAACAAAACAAAAGACATATATATTTATCAAAAGTTTAATATTTATAGTATTAAAAAAACAATGGTATTTTCTAAAATGTTTTATCAGGACTCACAAGTGTCATAGAACATCAAAATGATCCCACAGGAACACATAATCCAACAGCAAATAATGACCAATTGACTCATCTGGTCTGTTCATATTTACACTGTATTCATTTAAATAAAAAAAATCTTATTTGATCTTTGGTCTGGACCTACGATCAGCATTGTCATATGCGCATCCCAAGCATGGCTAGTTTCCTTTCAAGATTTAGCACTATCTTTGCTGAATATCATACAGGTATCTACCATCCTTTAAATATAGTAGATGATAGGTAGAATTCACAATGCCTTTATTTAGTAAAAAGTAAAATTTAAGTATAATGAATTTGCACTATTTCAAGCACTGGACAATATTCGTAATGTCATTAACGTACATCCAAAATGTATTAGAACAAATAAGTGGAGGGAGGGAGCTCCCAGAAAAAAACACACAAGAAAAATAAATAAATTATTAATAATAATTTTATTTAAATTATCAATTAATTATACACTAAATATAATCCCCATTTAATAATAAAAAACATAAATTAATATACAAATACCAGGTAAGCAATACAAATAAAAAGCATACAAAAAAAGTTGGGTAATAAAATCTATATAAAAATAAAGAAAATAAAGGTGGTTAACTAATTATTAATCCAAATAAAATTAATATAAATTATTCCAGTCTGTTTCATTAACTACTATAGCAGAAAAAAATAGTTTATACCATCACCAATGGGATATTACTGAGATATTCTGTAAATAAATGTCTCTAATACAAAATAAAACGTAATAATAGAAAAGTCAAAAAGTAAAAATGAAGGTCCATAAAAGTCCTCCCTAGAGCAGAACTCTTCAGTAGTCTCACACATCATACAAAGGCTCTAGAACAACAAACAAAACAGAATAGGCATCACTTTGGGGTCGATTTATCAAGCTGCGGCGGGCAAAGGGAGCACATACGCGCCCCTGTACACTGCAGGTCGCCTCTGGCAGGCTGAATTCTGCTGCGGGAATTCAGCATTGCACACGAGCGCTATTTTTTGCTTGCATGCAATCGCACGCACAGCCAATCACGCGCGGGCAGGAGTTGTCAATCTTCTCAGTCGGACGACACCGGGGAGATTGAAATTCGCCACCTAAGAGGTGGCGAAAGGTTAGGGAAGCAGCGGTCTGCAGGTTCTCTTGTGAGAACCTGCAGTTGTAGGGGGTCGAAGGCTAGCAAAAACATCAAAAACCAAAGCAGGATACTATAAAGAAAGGCACTCCTATATTAGATGGCACTAACATGGTGTAGGGCCAGAATGCTGGACACTTGTAGCGTCCCCCAGCTGAAGACTACTCAGAATCAAAATTATGTAAGATAGCACCACCTTTTAAGGGGCAAGTCACAGGAGTAAACAGTGGAAACTGGGCCAACACTTGCCAATGTTTACAGGATCTGTCTTCTTGCATTACATCACTGGGGATGTGATCACTGATAGCATCTCTCTTGAGTCCTCAGGGAGAACCATAAAAAAGGGAGAACCATATAGAAAAAATAAAAATTGAATTGATATCAATCTTGCACTTGATTTCAGTAGCTAATGATTTCTGAACTTCAGCCATTATTGTCAGTATGTTTTTTTCCAGGGTTCACAATCCCAAAAAGCATCTGGAGGTAATACCCCTGAAGCTCGAAATCATTACCTGAACATGAATTGTTATCTGCGTTATTAATATTCCAATTACATAATCCAAAAATCAAATGCTCAGGATTGATGACAAAAAATGTAAATTTTGGGGTTTAGTTATCACATCACAGGTTGAATGGTCTGTATGTTGATTGATCTCTTTTAATACTGTGTAGTTGACATGTGCAAGTAACCAATTTTGCATAAAAATCATAGAGTTATGCATGTATACCTTTTAAATAGGGTGTCCAAAATGCCGCTTTAAAACAAGACACATATGAAAAATACATAGTATGTCATGGACCTTATAATGGAACATTATTCAAAACATTTATTTAAACAGCCCTGACATATGAATTTTTCATAAGTGCCCTGTTTTAAAGTGGCAATATGGTCACCCTACTCTTGAAGGATTTGAACAAGGGCATTATCTGTATAGAGGGTGATTTTATTTGTTGGGTTTTGACGTTGGTTAATTTATATAATAAAGTGCTTTTTATTATTTTTTGTAACTTCAATTGATTGAGCAGGTAGTGATTTTGCTTCGCCCATGTGCAAAACTAATGTTTCAATCAACTTTTTTGGCTACTTAATAAGTTGAAAATTATCTGAGGTTTACCAAGTCTTCTTAGTGTAATTCAATAAGTTTTCCACCAAAATGAAAATAAACAATGAAAATGGCTGATTGTGACTAAATTAAAAATGTGTCATCGCTAACTTTTATCATGGTGATCATTATCAAATGATGAATTGAGATCGTCCACAATATTTGGTAATAAAATAAGCCTAGCTAACTCTGATAATCAAACTCTTGCAATATAAACATATATTTAATTGTTATTTACAGTTCCTTTAAAGGAAGCACTTCAATCACATTTTCTGCACACCTTAGAGAAATGTCTATAAGTATACTATACTATAAGTATAGTCTAACTCTGTCTCGAGAAAAGCTAGTCGAATTAGCTAGTGGAAAAGAACAGAAGTTAATGACTGCGTGCCCTTGTAAGCTCCAGAGTGTGAGACACAACCACTAATAATACACAACGTTTTACATGTTTTTCTTGTGTTTTTACTGAGGCTGCTTTGTCATTAATTCAGCTTGTGTTTTGCTATTTATGTAAAGCATTCTTTTTGTGGTTGAGTCAAATCTTAAACCTGCATGTGACCACATGTAAATGTGTACTTTTATGGGTCTGTAATCTCAGTGTTTTGAAACCATATCGCTGGAAGGCACCGTGTGATGTGAGGCGGAAAAGCTTGGTCAACTTCTGATCATTTAGAGGTAGTTTATTTGCTATTTCTGAGTGGTTTCAGTTCCTGCCGAGACTCTTTACCTTTAAAGTCAGGCATTCTCGATAACATCTTTTCAGTTAATTAACCCTTCAGGGCCTGTGAATACAGCTCATTAGAAAATTACCTCACACAACTGTAACTTAAGTACCTTAACCCTTTGGCTCTCAGGGAAAACTAAAATATATTGCTTTACATTGCGTTTCAGAACTCTGTGCCAGGCAAAGGTTTAATCATCTGTATCACATGTCGCAATTACATTTAATCTGAAAAGGAAAGACATTTATAAAGCATGCAGTTACTATGTATGCACTTGTGTTATGCTTTTTTTATTTTTCAAGTTATTACTTTGGGTTGTATTTCAGTCTGTTAAAAAAAAAACTTTTCACATAGTTTTCTAATAAGTTTCAAATTTAAGGCTATTTTAATCCACCAGAAAACAGTTTCACAATAATCTTTAACCTTTTTTAAAGCAACATTGTACTCAAAAATAAATAAATCTGCTTTTGATTTTGAAATACAGAGTCCTAAATTGTTATTTCTATTTTTGAATATACAGCATCTTTCTCCAGTCCTTGAAGTTGTTGAAAGCCAGGATTTGAACATGTTTTTTTGAGTGTAAAAAAGGTTAATTTGTGGTTGCTTAATTTTAACCCCTTAATGACCACAATGTACCCTGTATGTCACTGGTCGTTAAGGGGTTTTTCAGGACATAATAGCACAAGTCTAGCAAGAACACGCTATTAATGCCCTCCCTCCAGCAGGCTTTGTGGAATAGAGCAGTCTCAACGCTGGTGGCAAGACCGCACTATAAAACAATCAAGTCCCAAAAAAAGGCCAGCGACATACAGGGTACGTCGCTGGTCCTTAAGGGGTTAAAGTTATACTAACAGAAAATGCAACTAATACCTAGGAATCCATTGCCTACTGGCGAAGAGGGACCACAAAAAATTGTTGGTTTATTACAGGAATATCCATTGTCAGAAAACAATTCTAAACTACTTATTTTAGCTGAAATAAATGCAATACAATTTTCAGTATTATATTCCTTTAACTTGTCAGATACAAAGCATTTAAAGCTGTCATTGACTTATGCACTTCAGCAAACCACATTTGGGCTGCACATTTTGAATATTTTACTTTAAATGTTAAATGGGATATAGCAGTGCAAAAAGAAAGTGTTCTAATATGTTATAGCATTTTAGTATTGCACTATTTATTGCATATAACTGCATGTTTACCCTTGCAAAGGAGTTAAACACATAGTTAAAGTCAGGTCTAGAACAGCGATGCACTGCTGGGACCTAGCTAAACACATCTAGTAAACCAATGACAAGAGGCATATGTGTTGCCACTAATCAGCAGCTGGCTCCAATTAGGGTATTGCTACTCCTGAGTCATGCTTTTCAACAAAGGACATCAAGAGAATGAGATACATTTGAATAGATTTAAAAGTTGTTTTTTAACGTTGCATGCTCTGTCTACATAATTTCCCTTTAAAGGGACATTATACACTCATTTTTTCTTTGCATTAATGTTTTGTCAATGATCTATTTATATAGCCCATAAAGTTTTGGTTGTTTTTTTTTTTTAAATGTATAGTTTTGCTTATTTTTAAATAACATTGCTCTGATTTTCAGACTCCTAACCAAGCCACAAAGTTTTAGGAGAATACCGACAGGTACCTACTCAAGCTTGCTACTGATTGTGTAAAGGGTCTTTTCATATGCAAAGGAAGGGGAGGGGTGTGTCTGCTATTTCCCACTTGCAGTGGGTGTTCCAGTAACCTTTTCAACAGAGCTAAACTGAGAGCTTCTAAGTAAGTTTTTAAACATTTTTATACTGGATATTTATATCAGTATCTGTGCATCTTATTCTTTATAGTAGTGTCTTTCACATGCAGTTATATGAAAATTAGTGTATACTGTCCCTTTAAAGGGACATGAAACACAAAAAAAAATTATTTCATGATTCAGATAGAGAATACAATTTTAAACAACATTCCAAATTACTTCTATTATTTAATTTGCTTCATTCTTTAGATAATCTTTGTTGAAGAAATAGTAATGCACATGGGTGAGCCAATCACGCAAGGCATCTATGTGCAGCCACCAATCAGCAGCTACTGATCCTATTTAGATATGCTTTTCAACAAAGGATATCAAGAGAATGAAGCAAATGAGATAATAGAAGTTCATTGGAAAGTTGTGTTTCATGTCCCTTTAAGCTTTTGAATCACCTTATTTTTCACTTTAATAAACACAACTGGCTCCTAGTTCAATTAAAAAATATAGTGAACAAATCACATTTTTAACCTATGAACCATAAACTTATGTAAATATATTTAAATGAATGTTAATTTATGATTCCAATGAAGGTTTAAAACAATATGTAAACATATAGGTCAGTCATAATCATCATCAGTGCTGAATCAGTTCGCTACTTGTGTTTTGCTTCTGTGTGGGGCATTGAAACACCACACAAAAAAAACACAGATGTTCCAGAAATATTATATTTAAAAAATAAATCATATGGTTTCTAATGGATTGGAACACATTTGAAAAGAAAACTAAAACTGCCTGAGCTAAACAGCAAATTTCAAATTGATTGCAATAAATTCCCAGTATTTGTATATTTGTAGATTAGCAACTGACCTGTATTGTCTAATTTAGAGGAGGGTTTTGCAACTAAAGTCTGGATTGTGCTAGTTTTGCCCTTTGTCAATAAGTTGAAGTCTAAATTTGCTGAGACCCTCTATGATGAATCCATCTTTTTAAATGCTTATAACATTTAATAGCTCGGAAGAGTAGTCCCTAAAAACCTGACATGATTATTTAAATTTATGTAGTCATTTTTTATTTATTAAAATGTTAAAAAAAGGTTTTCACTATGGAAGTACAAGAATTTTAGACAATGCTACAGCAAAAATTTCTGACACATTTGGCCCAAATTACAAGTGGTACACTATTCATCTCTTTCCCTTGTGCACATACACTGCTGAAAGTAAACTTTTTACACGCACAGGTTAGCGCACATATTACTAGTTAAAAGTAAAATGTTTGTGTGAAAGGAAAACCCGCTCATTTTAGGACTTCAAATATCATGACCGTGCTAACCTCTACGTCCCAAAGACTTCAATGTAATGTATTATTAAAAACAAATAACACTATTGCTTGCGCGCTACAGCACTAAACCCAAAAGGTAGTTATGCATATTTTCTATTCCAATTTTAAACTTGTAATATTCACGCAAGTTAGCTGTTCCGATCAGCCAATAGAATGCGAGCTCAATCTGATTGGCTGATTGGATCAGCCAATCGGATTGAACTTGATTCTGATTGGCTGATTCCATCAGCCAATCAGAATATTCCTACCTTAATTCCGATTGGCTGATAGAATCCTATCAGCCAATCGGAATTCGAGGGACGCCATCTTGGATGACGTCCCTTAAAGGAACCGTCATTCTTCAGTTGGACGTCGCCGGAAGAAGATGGGTCCGCGGTGGAGGTCTTCAGGATGGAGCCGGTCGTCATCGGATGAAGATAGAAGATGCCGCTTGGATCAAGATGGTTGCCGGTCCAGATCGCCTCTTCTTCCCGGATAGGATGAAGACTTTGGAGCCTCTTCTGGACCTCTTCAGCCACCGGATGATGGATCGCCAGCCCCCGCTTAGGTTGGATGAAGATTTTGGAGCCAGGACGGATCGGTGATACCTGGTGAGGTGAAGACAAGGTAGGATGATCTTCAGGGGCTTAGTGTTAGGTTTATTTAAGGGGGGTTTGGGTTAGATTAGGGGTATGTGGGTGGTGGGTTGTAATGTTGGGGGGGGGTATTGTATGTTTTTTTTTACAGGCAAAAGAGCTGAACTTCTTGGGGCATGCCCCGCAAAGGGCCCTGTTCAGGGCTGGTAAGGTAAAAGAGCTTTGAACTTTAGTAATTTAGAATAGGGTAGGGCATTTTTTATTTTGGGGGTCTTTGTTATTTTATTAGGGGGCTTAGAGTAGGTGTAATTAGTTTAAAATTGTTGTAATATTTTTCTTATGTTTGTAAATATTTTTTTATTTTTTGTAACTTAGTTCTTTTTTATTTTTTGTACTTTAGTTAGTTTATTTCATTGTAGTTATTTGTAGATATTGTATTTAATTAATGTATTGATAGTGTAGTGTTGTAGGTAATTATAGGTATTTTATTTAATTAATTTAATGATAGTATAGTGTTAGGTTTAATTGTAATTTAGGTTAGGATTTATTTTACAGGTAATTTTGTAATTATTTTAACTAGGTAGCTATTAAATAGTTCTTAACTATTTAATAGCTATTGTACCTGGTTAAAATAATTACAAAGTTGCCTGTAAAATAAATATTAATCCTAAAATAGCTACAATGTAATTATAATTTATATTGTAGCTATATTAGGATTTATTTTACAGGTAAGTATTTAGCTTTAAATAGGAATAATTTATTTAATAAGAGTTAATTTATTTCGTTAGATTAAAATTATATTTAACTTAGGGGGGTGTTAGTGTTAGGGTTAGACTTAGCTTTAGGGGTTAATACATTTATTAGAATAGCGGTGAGCTCCGGTCGGCAGATTAGGGGTTAATAATTGAAGTTAGGTGTCGGCGATGTTAGGGAGGGCAGATTAGTGGTTAATACTATTTATTATAGGGTTAGTGAGGCGGATTAGGGGTTAATAACTTTATTATAGTAGCGGTGCGGTCCGCTCGGCAGATTAGGGGTTAATAAGTGTAGGCAGGTGGAGGCGACGTTGAGGGGGGCAGATTAGGGGTTAATAAATATAATATAGGGGTCGGCGGTGTTAGGGGCAGCAGATTAGGGGTACATAGCTATAATGTAGGTGGCGGCACTTTGCGGTTGGCAGATTAGGGGTTAATTATTGTAGGTAGCTGGCGGCGACGTTGTGGGGGGCAGATTAGGGGTTAATAAATATAATACAGGGTCGGCGGTGTTAGGGGCAGCAGATTAGGGGTACATAAGTATAACGTAGGTGGCGGTCGGCAGATTAGGGGTTAAAAAAATTTAATCGAGTGGCGGCGATGTGGGGGGCCTCGGGTTAGGGGTACATAGGTAGTTTATGGGTGTTAGTGTACTTTAGAGTACAGTAGTTAAGAGCTTTATGAACCGGCGTTAGCCCAAAAAGCTCTTAACTACTGACTTTTTTCTGCGGCTGGAGTTTTGTCGTTAGATTTCTAACGCTCACTTCAGACACGACTCTAAATACCGGAGTTAGAAAGATCCCATTGAAAAGATAGGATACGCAATTGACGTAAGGGGATCTGCGGTATGGAAAAGTCGCGGCTGAAAAGTGAGCGTTAGACCCTTTTTTGAGTGACTCCAAATACCGGAGTTAGCCTAAAACCAGCGTTAGGAGCCTCTAACGCTGGTTTTCACGGCTAATGCCAAACTCCAAATCTACACATTTTTATTGTTTAAGAAGATAGATAATCCCTTTATTACTCATTCTCCAGTTTTACATAACCAACACTGTTATATTAATACGATTTTTAGCTCTGTAATTACCTTGTATCTAAGCCTCTGCAGACTTCCCCCTTATCTCAGTTCTTTTTAAAGACCGCATTTTAGCCAATTAGTGCTGACTCACAAATAACTCCATGGGAGTGAGCATAATGTTATATGTATGGCACACATAAATTAGAACTGTCTAACTGTGAAAAACTGTCAAAATGCACTTAGCTAAGAGGCAGCCTTCAACAGTTTAGAAATCCGTTAATGAGCCTACCTAACTTTAGCTTTACAAAAAACAATACCAAGAGAACAAAGTAAATTTGATAATAAAAGTAATTTGGAAAGCTTCCAAACCATGCTTGTCCATTATAAGGCCTGTTAGCCCCAACATAGTCCCAAAATGATTGTATCTTATCCTTCACTTTTCTAAAAAGAATCTTGAATATTTTTAAATAAAATTATCATTTCTTTGGTCTTACAGAAATATTCTTCAGACAAAAACACATGTGCTGATGCAGATTTAGGAGAGAGAAAACTGGGGTAGCTTAGCTATCTGTGTCTCTCTGCTTCTTCCCCTAACAAACATAGCATTGCATCAGGTGTCAAGCCTATATTGGCACTTGTGCCAGCAAAAACAATGACAGGTAAAGGATTGGCCACTTGAAAGGGTCTCACATATACAGTATCTCACAAAAGTGAGTACACCCCTCACATTTTTGTAAATATTTTATTATATCTTTTCATGTGACCACACTGAAGAAATGACACTTTGCTACAATGTAAAGTAGTGAGTGTACAGCCTGTATAACAGTGTAAATTAGCTGTCCCCTCAAAATAACTCAACACATAGTCATTAATGTCTAAACCGTTGGCAACAAATGTGAGTACACCCCTAAGTGGTAATGTCCAAATTGGGCCCAAAGTGTCAATATGTTGTTTGGCCACCATTATTTTCCAGCACTGTCTTAACCCTCTTGGGCATGGAGTTCACCAGAGCTTCACAGGTTGCCACTGGAGTCCTCTTCCATTCCTCCATGATGACATCACAGAGCTGGTGGATCTTAGAGACCTTGCTCTCCCCCACTTTATATTTGAGGATGCCCCACAGATGCTCAATAGGGTTTAGGTCTGGAGACACGCTTGGCCAGTCCATCACCTTTAGCCTCAGGTTCTTTAGTAAGGCAGTGGTCGTTTTGGAGGTGTGTTTGGGGTCGTTATCATGTTGGAATACTGCCCTGCGGCCCAGTCTCTGAAGGGAGGGGATCATGCTCTGCTTCAGTATGTCACAGTACATGTTGGCATTCATGGTTCCCTCAATGAACTGTAGCTCCCCAGTGCTTGCAGAACTCATGCAGGCCCAGACCATGACACTCCCACCACCATGCTTGACTGTAGGCACTGTGGTTGCCGCCATACATGCTTGACACCATCTGAATCGAATAAGTTTATCTTGGTCTCATCGGACCACATAACATGGTTCCAGTAATCCATGTCCTTAGTCTGCTTGTCTTCAGCAAACTGTTTGCGGTCTTTCTTGTGCATCATCTTTAGAAGATGCTTCCTTATGGGATGACAGCCATGCAGACCAATTTGATGCAGTGTGCGGCGTATGGTCTGAGCACTGACAGGCTGACCCCCCCACCCCTTTAACCTCTGCAGCAATGCTGGCAGCTCTCATACGTCTATTTCCCAAAGACAATCTCTGGATATGACGCTGAGTATGTGCACTCAACTTCTTTGGTTGACCATGGCGAGGCCTGTTCTGAGTGGAACCTGTCCTGTGAAACCGCTGTATGTTCTTGCCCACCATGCTGCAGCTCAGTTTCAGGATCTTGGCAATCTTCTTATAGCCTAGGCCATCTTTATTTAGAGCAAAAATCATTTTTTTCAGATCCTCAGAGAGTTCTTTGCAATGAGGTGACATGTTGAACTTCCAGTGACCAGTATGAGAGAGTGAGAGCGATAACCAAATTTAACACACCTGCTCCCCATTCACATCTGAGACCTTGGAACACTAACGAGTCACATGACACCGGGGAGGGAAAATAGCTAATTGGGTCCAATTTGGACATTTCCACTTAGGGGTGTACTCACTTTATTTACCTATCCAATAAATTCTTAAAAATATTGATACATAATAAAATACCAGAGTTACCAACTGTAGCCCATAAAAATATTTCTGATCAGCTGAAATTTGGGTTGAAGAGGTAGGCGGAGCCTAGATCAGACCCTGTGGTCTTACAGCCCCTGTAGGTTTTATGGCGTATCAGATCTCAGATCAGATCTAAAGCCCTATACTCCCTGTTCATATGCTCAGATCAGGTATCAGGTTAGCTCCCATAAGTTAAGGTAAAATTAAATTTTCATGATTCATATAGAACATGTCATTTTAATCAACTTTCCAGTTTACTTCAAATATCAAATTTGATTTGTATTCTTGGTATCCTTTGTTGAAGTCTAAACCTAGGTAGTCTCTTTAATGACCATGCACTGCTGGGAGCTAGCTGGTGATTGGTGGTTGCACATATGCCTCTTGTTATTGGCTCACCAAATGTGTTCACCAAGCTCCAAGAAAATGAAGTAAATTATATAATTATATCATAGAAGTAAATTGGAAAGTTGACATGCTCTATCTGAATTGTCCCTTTAAGCCTCCATTTTAAAAAATATAACATAATTTATGTAAGAACTTACCTGATAAATTCATTTCTTTCATATTAGCAAGAGTCCATGAGCTAGTGACGTATGGGATATACATTCCTACCAGGAGGGGCAAAGTTTCCCAAACCTCAAAATGCCTATAAATACACCCCTCACCACACCCATAAATCAGTTTAACGCATAGCCAAGAAGTGGGGTGATAAGAAAAAAGTGCAAAAGCATAAAAAATAAGGAATTGGAATAATTGTGCTTTATACAAAAAAATCATAACCACCCTAAAAAGGGTGGGCCTCATGGACTCTTGCTAATATGAAAGAAATGAATTTATCAGGTAAGTTCTTACATAAATTATGTTTTCTTTCATGTAATTAGCAAGAGTCTGTGAGCTAGTGACGTATGGGATAATGACTACCCAAGATGTGGATCTTCCACGCAAGAGTCACTAGAGAGGGAGGGATAAAATAAAGACAGCCAATTCCGCTGAAAATAATCCACACCCAAAATAAAGTTTAAATCTTATAATGAAAAAAAACTGAAATTATAAGCAGAAGAATCAAACTGAAACAGCTGCCTGAAGTGCTTTTCTACCAAAAACTGCTTCAGAAGAAGAAAATACATCAAAATGGTAGAATTTAGTAAAAGTATGCAAAGAAGACCAAGTTGCTGCTTTGCAAATCTGATCAACCGAAGCTTCATTCCTAAACGCCCAGGAAGTAGAAACTGACCTAGTAGAATGAGCTGTAATCCTTTGAGGCAGAGTTTTACCCGACTCGACATAAGCAAGATGAATTAAAGATTTTAACCAAGATGCCAAAGAAATGGCAGAGGCCTTCTGAGCTTTCCTAGAACCGGAAAAGATAACAAATAGACTAGAAGTCTTTCGGAAATTCTTAGTAGCTTCAACATAATATTTCAAAGCTCTAACTACATCCAAAGAATGCAATGATCTCTCCTTAGAATTCTTAGGATTAGGACACAATGAAGGAACCACAATTTCTCTACTAATGTTGTTAGAATTCACAACCTTAGGTAAAAATTTAAAAGAAGTTCGCAACACCACCTTATCCTGATGAAAAATCAGAAAAGGAGACTCACAAGAAAGAGCAGATAATTCAGAAACTCTTCTAGCAGAAGAGATGGCCAAAAGAAACAAAACTTTCCAAGAAAGTAATTTAATATCCAGCGAATGCATAGGTTCAAACGGAGGAGCTTGAAGAGCCCCCAGAACCAAATTCAAACTCCAAGGAGGAGAGATTGACTTAATGACAGGTTTTATACGAACCAAAGCTTGTACAAAACAATGAATATCAGGAAGATTAGCAATCTTTCTGTGAAAAAGAACAGAAAGAGCAGAGATTTGTCCTTTCAAGGAACTTGCAGACAAACCTTTATCCAAACCATCCTGAAGAAACTGTAAAATTCTCGGAATTCTAAAAGAATGCCAGGAAAAATGATGAGAAAGACACCAAGAAATGTAAGTCTTCCAGACTCTATAATATATCTTTCTAGATAAAGATTTACAAGCCTGTAACATGGTATTAATCACAGAGTCAGAAAAACCTCTTTGACTAAGAATCAAGCGTTCATTCTCCATACCTTTAAATTTAAGGATTTGAGATCCTGATGAAAAAAAGGACCTTGTGACAGAAGGTCTGGTCTTAGCGGGAGAGTCCACGGTTGGCAAGAGGCCATCCGGACAAGATCCGCATACCAAAACCTGTGAGGCCATGCTGGAGCCACCAGCAGAACAAACGAGCATTCCTTCAGAATCTTGGAGATTACTCTTGGAAGAAGAACTAGAGGCGGAAAGAGATAGGCAGGATGATACTTCCAAGGAAGTGACAATGCATCCACTGTTTCCGCCTGAGGATCCCTGGATCTGGGCAGATACCTGGGAAGTTTCTTGTTTAGATGAGGAGCCATCAGATCTATTTCTGGAAGTCCCCACATCTGAACAATCTGAAGAAATACCTCTGGGTGAAGAGACCATTCGCCCGGATGTAACATTTGGCGACTGAGATAATCCGCTTCCCAATTGTCTATACCTGGGATATGAACCGCAGAAACTAGACAGGAGCTGGATTCCGCCCATACCAGTATTCGAGATACTTCTTTCATAGCCAGAGGACTGTGAGTCCCTCCTTGATGATTGATGTATGCCACAGTTGTGACATTGTCTGTCTGAAAACAAATGAACGATTCTCTCTTTAGAAGAGGCCATGACTGAAGAGCTCTGAAAATTGCATGGAGTTCCAAAATATTGATTGGTAATCTCACCTCCTGAGATTCCCAAACCCCTTGTGCTGTCAGAGACCCCCAAACAGCTCCCCAACCTGTCAGACTTGCATCTGTTGAAATTACAGTCCAGGTCGGAAGAACAAAAGAAGCCCCCTGAACTAAACGATGGTGATTTGTCCACCACGTCAGAGAGTGTCGTACAATCGGTTTTAAAGATATTAATTGAGATATCTTTGTGTAATCCCTGCACCACTGGTTCAGCATACAGAGCTGAAGAGGTCGCATGTGAAAACGAGCAAAGGGGATCGCGTCCGATGCAGCAGTCATAAGACCTAGAATTTCCATGCATAAGGCTACCGAAGGGAATGATTGTGATTAAAGATTTCGACAAGCTGAGATCAATTTTAGACGTCTCTTGTCTGTCAGAGACAGAGTCATGGACACTGAATCTATCTGGAAACCTAAAAAGGTTACCCTTGTCTGAGGAATCAATGAACTTTTCGGTAAATTGATCCTCCAACCATGATCTTGAAGAAACAACACAAGTCGATTCGTATGAGATTCTGCTAAATGTGAAGACTGAGAAAGTACCAAGATATCGTCCAAATAAGGAAATACCACAATACCCTGTTCTCTGATTACAGACAGAAGGGCACCGAGAACCTTTGTAAAAATTCTTGGAGCTGTTGCTAGGCCAAACGGCAGAGCCACAAAATGGTAATGCTTGTCTAGGAAAGAAAATCTCAGAAACTGATAGTGATCTGGATGAATCAGAATATGCAGATATGCATCCTGTAAATCTATTGTGGACATATAATGCCCTTGCTGAACAAAAGGCAGGATAGTCCTTATAGTTACCATTTTGAATGTTGGTATCCTTACATAACGATTCAATATTTTTAGATCCAGAACTGGTCTGAAGGAATTCTCCTTCTTTGGTACAATGAAGAGATTTGAATAAAACCCCAGCCCCTGTTCCAGAACTGGAACTGGCATAATTACTCCAGCCAACTCTAGATCTGAAACACATTTCAGAAATGCTTGAGCTTTCGCTGGATTTACTGGGACACAGGAAAGAAAAAATCTCTTTGCAGGAGGCCTTATCTTGAAGCCAATTCTGTACCCTTCTGAAACAATGTTCTGAATCCAAAGATTGTGAATTGAATTGATCCAAATTTCTTTGAAAAAACGTAATCTGCCCCCTACCAGCTGGGCTGGAATGAGGGCCGCACCTTCATGTGGACTTGGGAGCTGGCTTTGGTTTTCTAAAAGGCTTGGATTTATTCCAGACTGGAGATGGTTTCCAAACTGATACCGCTCCTGTGGGTGAAGGATCAGGCTTTTGTTCCTTATTGTGACGAAAGGAACGAAAACGATTATTAGACCTAAATTTACCTTTAGATTTTTTATCCTGTGGTAAAAAAGTTCCTTTCCCTCCAGTAACAGTTGAGATAATAGAATCCAACTGAGAACCAAATAATTTATTACCTTGGAAAGAAAGGGAAAGCAAAGTTGACTTAGAAGACATATCAGCATTCCAAGTTTTAAGCCATAAAGCTCTTCTAGCTAAAATAGCTAGAGACATATACCTGACATCAACTCTAATGATATCAAAGATGGCATCACAAATAAAGTTATTAGCATGTTGAAGAAGATTAACAATGCTATGAGAATTATGATCTGTTACTTGTTGCGCTAAAGCTTCTAACCAAAAAGTTGAAGCTGCAGCAACATCCGCTAAAGATATAGCAGGTCTAAGAAGATTACCTGAACATAAGTAAGCTTTTCTTAGAAAGGATTCAATCTTCCTATCTAAAGGATCCTTAAAGGAAGTACTATCTGCAGTAGGAATAGTAGTACGTTTAGCAAGAGTAGAAATAGCCCCATCAACTTTAGGGATTTTGTCCCAAAACTCTAATCTGTCAGATGGCACAGGATATAATTGCTTAAAACGTTTAGAAGGAGTAAATTAATTACCCAAATTATTCCATTCCCTGGAGATTACTTCAGAAATAGCATCAGGGACAGGAAACACTTCTGGAATAACTACAGGAGATTTAAAAACCTTATTTAAACGTTTAGATTTAGTATCAAGAGGACCAGAATCCTCTATTTCTAATGCAATTAAGACTTCTTTAAGTAAAGAACGAATAAATTCCATTTTGAATAAATATGAAGATTTATCAGCATCAACCTCTGAGACAGAATCCTCTGAACCAGAGGAACCATTATCAGAATCAGAATGATGATGTTCATTTAAAAATTCATCTGAAAAATGAGAAGTTTTAAAAGACCTTTTACGTTTACTAGAAGGAGGAATAACAGACATGGCCTTCTTAATGGATTTAGAAACAAAATCTCTTATGTTAACAGGAACACTCTGATTATTAGATGTTGACGGAACCGCAACAGGTAATGTAACATTACTAATGGAAATATTATCTGCATTAACAAGTTTGTCATGACATTCATTACAAACAACAGCTGGAGGAACAGATACCACAAGTTTACAGCAGATACACTTAACTTTGGTCGATCCAGCACCAGGCAGCGTTTTTCCAGAAGTATCTTCTGACTCAGTGTCAATCTGGGACATCTTGCAATATGTAATAGAAAAAACAACATATAAAGCAAAATTGATCAAATTCCTTAAATGACAGTTTCAGGAATGGGAAAAAATGCCAGTGAACAAGCTTCTAGCAACCAGAAGCAATAAATAATGAGACTTAAATAATGTGGAGACAATAGTGACACCCATATTTTTTAGCGCCAAAAAAGACGCCCACATTATTTGGCGCCTAAATACTTTTGGCGCCAAAAATGACGCCACATCCAGAACGCCAACACTTTTGGCGCAAAAAAACATCAAAAATGACGCAACTTCCGGCGACACGTATGACGCCGGAAACAGAAAAAAAAATTTGCGCCAAAAAAGTCCGCGCCAAGAATGACGCAATAAAATGAAGCATTTTCAGCCCCCGCGAGCCTAACAGCCCACAGGGAAAAAAGTCAAATTTTAAGGTAAGAAAAAAATTTATTCATATGCATTATCCCAAATATGAAACTGACTGTCTGAAATAAGGAATGTTTGAACGTCCTGAGTCAAGGCAAATAAATGTTTGAATACATATATTTAGAACTTTATATAAAAGTGCCCAACCATAGCTTAGAGTGTCACAGAAAATAAGACTTACTTACCCCAGGACACTCATCTACATGAAGTAGAAAGCCAAACCAGTACTGAAACGAGAATCAGTAGAGGTAATGGTATATATAAGAGTATATCGTCGATCTGAAAAGGGAGGTAAGAGATGAATCTCTACGACCGATAACAGAGAACCTATGAAATAGACCCCGTAGAAGGAGATCATTGAATTCAAATAGGCAATACTCTCCTCACATCCCTCTGACATTCACTGCACGCTGAGAGGAAAACCGGGCTCCAACCTGCTGCGGAGCGCATATCAACGTAGAATCTAGCACAAACTTACTTCACCACCTCCATAGGAGGCAAAGTTTGTAAAACTGATTTGTGGGTGTGGTGAGGGGTGTATTTATAGGCATTTTGAGGTTTGGGAAACTTTGCCCCTCCTGGTAGGAATGTATATCCCATACGTCACTAGCTCATGGACTCTTGCTAATTACATGAAAGAAATATATTTTAAGAGACACTCACTAGGAATACTGGACGGTCCAATTTAATACAGCAAATCCTATATCTACATAATATGTAGCACTATTTTTTTAAATCAAGTTCTTGAACTGTAGAGAATCTTGTAAACAACTGTAAATAATGGTTGCATGTCTTTTGTAAAATGTTTAAAGAATGCTGTGTAAACACATTTTTGCTCTATGATATATTTTATGTGCTTGCAATTTAATCAGCACTCTGTGTTCCTAGCTTAGCTGAAGAGTGACAAGTTTCCTCCTAACTTTCACTGTGACTATTAAAATATTGAAAAACAACCAAATGGATTCAGTTAATTTATACTGTACTGCTATTTGCTTCACTTTGCAAATACAGTGTTTTTACTTATTCTTCTACAAAACCAGAGGTTTAAGACCATTAATCCATGTGATTATACCAATAATAAAGATGTAAATTGTTCATGTCTATCACATTTTTTTAAACAAGCTACTTTTTTTCTAAGCTGTAATTACCACTGACTGTTAAAGAATTTAGGGACCTGCAAAGAATTTACAAGCTTAGGGTTTCGGCAAGGCAAATTTTCAACCAATTTGGCATGAAAAGCAAATGTACAACTAATGTGTCTCTACAGGCACAGTTAATAAGTCTTTTGATGACAGAATTCTTTTTTTAAACATTTCACTTTAAGGAAAGCATTCCGATTAACTAATATATATATATTTTTTTAACATTAACCTTATTTAGTGTGGGGGGGTTTTCTTCCACCAGATCCTTTTAACTTTAGTGCGCACATATATATATATATATATACACACACACATACGGCTGAAAATTTCCACTAGTTCACAAGTCCCAGATGAGCAAGAAACTGCAGTGGACAAGTAAGAAATTTGGATTTTTTCCCCTATCTTTAAGACTGAGTGTACTAGTAAATTATTCCCCCTGTGATATTGTATTTTCTCTCATATGTATGTGTGTATACATATGGATATATGTGTGTTTCACACACACATATATATATATATGTGTATATATATATATATATATATATACTGTATATATATTAATATATATATATATGTTAATATATATATATATATATATATATATATATATACAGTATATACATATATATATATATATATATATATATATATATACACACACACACTATGTGCAGTGTGTGTTTTAGAGGGTTAAATGTTTTTAACGTTATCAAAATAATTCCTATGGAATTCTTGGCTAGTGACCAGTATGTAGCAAAACAAATCTGGTTTTGGTGAAGATTAGTCAACATCCAGTTTCAGCTGTCTAGCATTTCACTGCATTGTTTCCCACATTTGTCCAGTTGAAGTTTGAAGGGTACAACAGACAGTATAAATGTGCCTTTAGGTGAAAATCCCTAAACGTTTCCCCTGACGATCTTTTAGTCTGACCATTAGCAATCCAGTTGCCTCTAATCGAATACTCTGTGGACCTGCTAATTATTTCATGGTTTTCTTGCACTGGCAATAAAATCTAATTTGTTGCACTTTGTATTTCCACACTGGTGGCATTAATTAGCAAAAACCTGCAAAGTCCTGATGTTTATAAGGGGAAAAAAAACATGGTTAATTCTAGATATACATACAAAATCAGCCATAGCAACCTAAGCACTAAAAATTGAACTTTCTCAGTTGGAGTCATTTTTCATGCTTGTAAGCGTAAGTGGGAAATAATGGGAGTCTTAGTTTCACATTAGGAAAGTTGCTTCTGTGAACTCTTTATGCAGATGGACGATCGCTTTCTCAGATAATAAATCAAAGATTTCGATAGTATTGTGCCATCTCTTGCTGGGGCCAGGAGGGATGCTGCCTACCCCTGTTCAGAGGCAGCAGGCCTCTACTCTGCAGGAGGCTCTTTGTACAAATAAAGATCCAATAGCAAAGGGGCTGAACAGATCACCAGATTAGAACAGAAATATAACCACAAAAGGGACTAATGCCATTTATTAGAAAAACTTGTGATTGTAAGTTTTTGTCACAGTAAACTATGCTCTGTAAAAAAAGACATTGCACTCAAAAATGTATTTTTTATTTAAATGAAAGAGAAACCATTAAACATATTAATATATATATATATTTCATAGAAAAGCCTATTTAAATGTAATCTGAAACTAACAGAAAATGCATGTTTGTGTTTAGATACTGATCCCTGTGTATCTATTGTTCATGGTTTGTTTAACACAAGTCAAAATGATTTTTTATGGTTGGTGCTGTGTTAGTAAACAGTGGAGATTCAGATTATAATATCTGGTGCTTACGCCCCTTTAAAAAATTAAGAATATAAAAAAAAAGGGGGGGGGGGGAGAGGGGATTGGGTGCACGCTCTCCTAATGGTTAGGGTTAATTATAATCCAACTTTTATTAAAATTACTAAAACAATATATTCTTTATGCTATCTAAGCAATAAATGCTAAGTACTCAAGTGGTGAGTTATAAGTGCAGATAAATTAGCATTATCAATATTAAAGGGACAGTCTACTAAATACTTTTTATTGTTTAAAAAGATAGAAATCCCTTTATTATCTATTCCCCAGTTTTGCATAACAAACACTGTTATATTAATACATATTTAACCTCTGTGAATATCGTGTATCTAAGACTATGCAGACTACCCCCTAATGTAATTTCTTTTGATAGACATTTTAGCCAATCAGTGCTGCCCACGGGAGTGATAACAATGTTATCTATATGCCGCACATAAACTAGCGCTATCCAGCTGTGAAAAAAACTGTTAAATGCACTGAGATAAGAGGCGGCCTTCAAGGGCTTAGACATTAGCATATGAGCCTACCTAGGTTTAGCTTTCAACAATAAATACCAAGAGAACAAAGCAAAAAGATGATAATAGTAAATTGGAAAGTTGTTTAAAATTGCATGCTCTATCTGAATCATAATTATTTTGACTAGACTGTCCCTTTAACGAAAAAAGTTCAAAAGAAAAAAATATGACTTTTTAAAAATATGGTATGCTCTGTCTGAATCACAAAATAACATTTTTAGGTTTCATATTCATTTAAGAATAATTTTAACCCTGAGCTGTTGTCCTGATTCTCCAATATAGGAGTTGATTACAATCCTTTAGAAAAACGTATCAAGTGATTTATCTACAAAAATCCCCATATACTTTAATGTTGTTTTTCTGTTGGTAATATACGTTTTTCTAAAGGATTGTGATCGACCCTATAGGGTGCTCCATTTTTGTATCTGCTATGTGTTAAAAGATATGCAACATTTACTGATGAGCAGGTGAAAGAGTCTTATATTGTACAGATTACCTGTTGCATACTTCATTCTTTAAAGGGAAACATGCGGGTTTTGGGGTTGCAACAGGTGAATTTAAATATTATAAAATTTGTGGTCTGTCTATATGACAGCAGTGGTGGATTTCGGAAGGTTTCTTTCAGCTAAAAATGCTTCTGTAGAGTTGACTGTAAATCTGTAGTAGAAGATTGTATCTAACAACCTAGAGGTCCTATTAAAAGAGGTTTGTTCCTGAATATTTTAGTATTTCTGAGAATTTGGTTTTCTATGATCATTGAGTGGTAGCCTTGATTCCTAAATGCCCTTTTATTGACTGGAGATGTGAATGCCTGGCAGTTTGTCTTAGCATATATTGCTGTATGTATGGCTTGACTATAGATAATGAAATGTTTAATATGTTTAAGATGGAAGTTCACATTTTTATGAAATAAGACTTGTTCCTGGGCTTGTGGTATATGGATGTTGAGAAAATTGTGTGTGCTACAGTGGTTACGGATGAGTTTTTATAGGGTGGTGGAATTAATTAAATCCTTCATCAAATTAAAGATCTTGCATATCTGCTGTCAAAATTATCAGGACATATTATGCGATAAACAATATTGTCTTGTGTATTACATAGATACTGTAAAATGTCATACAACCAAATACACAAAAGTTTAATGGGGCAAACCAACATATAATTACTGTATTTTATCATGTACTTTGCTGTCTAACTAGCCTAGGGCAATACTTATTATTTGATCTAAAATTTCAGAAGCTCCTCAGTAGGGAATTCTCGTCAAAGTTTAAAATGTATCCAAAGTTATTAAAGGGACACTCACGTCAAAATTAAACTTTCATTATTCAGATAGAGCATGCAATTTTAAACAACTTTCCAATTTACTTCCATTAACAAAATGTGCACAGTTTTTTATATTTACACTTTTTGAGTAGACAGCTCCTACTGAGCATGTGCAAGAATTAAAAGAATATACATATATGCATTTGTGATTGGCTGGTGGCTATCACATGATACAGGAGGAGTGGAACTAGAGATAACTGAAATTTGTCAGAAAAAATCTACTACTCATTTGAAATTCAGACTAAGCACTATCGCATTGTCTTTTCATTGTTTGTTGATTATGCAAATCTACTGTGTTTACTGGTCCTTTAACTAGATGGTCTACAGGGGGCTATGATACACAAACTAGGCCAGAGTCATAGACACTTCAAAAATTACAAAGGAGCCTCAATTTAAAAGTAAGATCATGTCCTAAAATAATTAAAGGGAACACTTATGCTAAAATTAAAGTTTCATGATTCAAATAGAGCACACAATTGTCCTACTGAGCATGTGCAATAATTCAGTGTATAAACATATATGCATTTTGTGATTGGCTGTCTGTCACACAATGCTAGGGGATGTAAAATTAAACTAACTTTAACATTTTTCAGAAGAAAAATGTACTACTCATTCGAAATGTATACTGAGGGCCTGATGGACAGAAATTATAGTGCAGACTTCACAGGGGCTTTTAGATTGTGTATACAACACACATTCTGATTATACTAAGAAAGTTTCTGTGTATATTTTACAAATTACATTGCACTTTGCATTTGGTTTATTGTAAAAAAAAAAAAAGCTTCAGAATGTGGGAGGGACAGAGGAGTTTCCTGGGCTGGACATACCCAGGATATGTCTGAACCTCTCTCATAATTTTCATGAAATGCTGTACAAGCTGATCTCACTGATTTTTCTCACCAGCAGTATGCAGGTGAAGTTAGCTCAAAATTCTCAATATATTCAACTGACAGAAAACTAACATATATTAAAAGAGACAAAAGTAAGTTAAACTGTAGTGAAAACATTTCCCTTTAATTTGTATTTGCTGAAAACAGAGACTTTGGGCCCATTTATAAAGATGCGGGTGGACATGATCCGCTGTAGCGGATCATGTCCGCCCTACATCTATAAGCTGTCAGCATTTATAATTGCACAAGCATTTTGTGTGAAATGCTTGTGCAATGCCGCCCCCTGCACATTCGCGACCAATCGGCCACTAGTAGGGGGTGTCAATCATCCCGATCGTATCTGATCAGGATGATTGCTGTCCACCGCCTCAGAGGTGGCGGATGAGTTAAGGAGCAGCGATCTTAAGACCGCTGGTTCTTAACTTATGTTTCTGGCGAGCCTAAAGGCTCTCACGGAAACAACTGCATTTGCAGCTTCATAAATCGGCCCCCTTATATCAGCCCCAGGTGCTCAGCTTCATCTTCAATCTTCTCTGTGAAATTTTGTATTCCAGAGAGACTAATTACTTTATATGGAAGGCTTCTCTCATCTCTATGGGACTTCCAGGCTCCACCATTTTTCCCTATAGAATTCAGTGAGTTTAGCCCCTGTGAAGTCTGCTCTATAATTTCTTTCCAAACTACAGAATCATTGATCATCAGGCTGATAGAAAGTAGTGAAACTCTCTGGGAAACTGAAGTTGTGAGTTTTATTTTAAATAGAAAAGACTGCATTTAATGGTCCATTAAATCTCCCTTAACCTATCTTTCTGAGTGCATTGTTAGTGCGCATTTCTGCCATTATCACCTATAGTTGCCCAATAATGAAATCTCGAGCATGAAATGGGAGCTATTGTGAAGCTGTTGAAACAATTACATCAGCAATAAAGTTAGAAACATGCTTTAAACATGGTTAATGTAAATGTTTGTTAGTGTAGACTATGCTCAAGTCTGTTTTTTTACAGAAACATATCTCCACCATCTGAAACCTTGCAAACAGAACAAGAGACCAACCATGGGCATTCCAAGAGGAATGATTGGGATTATTTAAAGGGACAGTCTACAATATAATTTTTATTGTTTTAAAAGATAGAAAATGCCATTATTACCCATTTCCCAGTTTTGCATAACCAACACAGTTATATTAATATACTTTTTACCTCTGTGATTACCTTGTATCTAAGCATCTTCTGACAGCCCCGTGATCACATGACTTTTTATTTATTATCTATTGACTTGCATTTTAGCCAATTAGTGCTGTGTTGTGCTGACTCTTAAATAACTACTTGGGTGTTAACACAATGTTATCTATATAGCTCACATAAATTAGCAGTCTCCCGTTGTCAAAAGCTAATAAAAAAGCATGTGATAAGAGGCTGTCTGTAGTGGGTTAGAAACAGGCAGAAATTTAGAGGTTTAAATGTTAGAAAGTATATTAATATATCAATGTTGGTTGTGCAAAGCTGGGGAATTGGTAGTAAAGGCATTATCTATCTTTTTAAACAATAACAATGTTAGTGTAGACTGTCCCTTTAAGTAAACTTTGGCCAGACATGCAGAATTCATAAAGACTCTATTGCTCTTGAGAAGTATTTAATCTCACAGACATGCCTCGATATTTCAAAGCTAATGAGGTTGTCTCATTTTTGTATTTCTTTTTAGACCAGTGCGGCCAACCCAATGTTATTCATATGTTTATATATATTTCTGATTTTAATATATATATATATATATATATATATATATATATATATATATATATATATATATATATATACCTATTTATCTATATGAATACGTTGATTGGAGTAGTTGTGTTAGTCCAGAGATTTAGATATCAAAATAAGAAGAGTATTGCATTGAGCAATGATACTTTTTTATTGGACTAACCATACATTTATAAGATGACAAGCTTTCAGAAGAGTTCCTTCCTTTATCAAGTCTGAAGCAATAGTAACCAATTCAATGGAATTTACAGATTATATCTTAAAACACAGAATAGCTAAGAAGACAGAAAGTGCAGAGAGAGGAGGAGGTGTTGTAAAAATCATGAGGGGGGCTTAGGTAACAGGCAGACAGTGTCGAGTGTAGGAGAACAGACAGGGGAAATATATAGCTATACATAGAGCATATACTGATATAAAGTTATATATCAACATTGAATCAATATCTATAAAGATGTGAAATTGTATATACAGGGGGAATACAAAAGTTAAAAAAAGACAAAAGTGTGGACATAGGCTTACCTGTGTACCTATGTATAAAGAATGTGGAATATACAATGTAATTGACTAAATGAAAGTACATTACAAAAATTTTTGATAATGTGTTAAGAATCCAGTGTCCACATTTAGTCCAGAATTAAACAAGTTGAAGTGCATTATCATTTTCATTTCAAAGGTTTTTCTTTCCATGGTGTTTTTGAAGTTGCCTCTGAGAATTTTGATTTTGAGGTTTTGGATGGAGTGGTCAGGTTGGGTGAAATGGTGACCAACAGGGGTGCAGTATTTTGTTTCACAGTGGTTTTTGATTGAGTGTCTGTGTAAGTTCATCCGAAGGTGCAGTTTTTGGCTTGTTTCTCCAATATAGCATCCCACTTCACATGCAGTGCAATGTATCATGTATACCACATTTGCAGATATACATGAATATGCCCCTTTAATTTTATAGGATTTATTATTGTGATTTGCTGTGCTGCTTTCACAAACGTGTTGACACAGTTTGCAGAGAGCTTTATAGCAGCACTTGGTTCCATTCTGAGTGTTCTTTTTCTCAAGGGGTAGCTTCCTATGTACCAGTTTCTGCTTTAGGTTAGGTGGTTGTCTGTATGCCAGGATTGGGGGTTTTGGAAAGATTTTTTTGAGTGTGGGATCCTCTAAGAGTAGTGGCTGTAAGTCTTTTATGATTTTTCGTATCCCTTCCACAGCAGGGTTGTATTTGACTACTAGTGGGATACGTGATATGTTTTTCTTTTCCCTGTATTGTAGTAAGTATTCATGTGGAGTATTGAGGCCAGAGTTCATTTTTTTATTTATAATCCTTGTTTTGTAACCTTTTTCTCTGAATGATTGGGACAGTGTGATGAGGTGTTTGTCACGGTCCTTGGTATCTGAGCAAATTCTGTGGTATCTTGTAGCCTGACTGTAGATTATGGATTTTTTAATGTGATTGGGGTGGGAGCTGGAGCTGTGGAGGTAGCTGCATCTATCTGTTGGTTTCCTGTATACAGATGAGTGCAGTTTGCCATTTGTGATGGATATTGTTGTATCCAGGAAGTTGACACAGTCTCTAGAAAAGTTCATTTTAATCTTGATTGTTGCATGAAATAGATTAAGTGATTTATGAAAATGTTCAAAGTTTTTTTCTCCTTCTGTCCATATGATAAAAATATAATCTATGTAGCGAAAGTATTTGAAGGGTTTGTAAGGGTGAGTGGCTAGGAATCTCTGTTCTAAGTCAGCCATGAAGAGGTTTGCGTACTGTGGTGCCATTTTGGTGCCCATGGCTGTTCCCATGGTTTGTAAGTAGATGGAGTGGTTGAAGATGAAATAATTGTGAGTAAGTATAAATTTTGTAAGTTTACTGACTGTTAAAGCACTATATGTCTGGTTAGGGATATTGGAGGAAAGAAAGTTTAAGCAGGCATCAATACAATCTTTATGTGGAATATTGCTGTACAGTGATTCCACATCCATTGTCACAAGTATAGTATCCTCCTGGCATACAGACAACCACCTAACCTAAAGCAGAAACTGGTACAGTTAGTATTGCTTCAGACTTGATAAAGGAAGGAACTCTTTCGAAAGCTTGTCATCTTATAAATGTATAGTTAGTCCAATAAAAAAGTATCATTGCTCAATGCAATACTCTTGTTATTTTGATATCTATATGAATATATACAGGTGTAGATATATACAGATTTTTTATGTTTTAAGGTATTTAAATTGAAAGGGATCCAAAGTATATTTATATACAGTTGCAAGAAAAAGTATGTGAACCCTTTGGAATGATATGGATTTCTGCACAAATTGGTCATAAAATGTGATCTGATGATCATCATCTAAGTCACAAGAATAGACAATCACAGTCTCCTTAAACTAATAACACACAAAGAATGAAATGTTGCCATGTTTTTATTGAACACACCATGTAAACATTCACAGTGCAGGTGGAAAAAGTATGTGAACCCTTGGATTTAATAACTGGTTGAACCTCCTTTGGCAGCAATAACTTCAACCAAATGTTTCCTGTTGTTGCAGATCAGACGTGCACAACGGTCAGGAGTAATTCTTGACCATTCCTCTTTACAGAACTGTTTCAGTTCAGCAATATTCTTGGTGTGAATCGCTTTCTTGAGGTCATGCCACAGCATCTCAATTGGGTTGAGGTCAGGACTCTGACTGGGCCACTTCAGAAGGCGTATTTTCTTCTGTTTAAGCCATTGTCCTGTTGCAACACCCATCTTCTGTTGAGCTTCAGCTGGTAGACAGATGACCTTAAGTTTTCCTGCAAAATGTCTTGATAAACTTGGGAATTCATTTTTCCTTCGATGATAGCAATCCGTCCAGGCCCTGATGCAGCAAAGCAGCCCCAAACCATGATACCCCCACCACCATACTTCACAGTTGGGATGAGGTATTTCGCCACACATAGTGTTGTGTGTTTCTTCCAAACAACTCAACTTTGGTTTCATCTGTCCACAGAATATTTTGCCAGTACTGCTGCGGAACATTCAGGTGCTCTTGTGCAAACTGTAAACGTGCAGCAATGTTTTGTTTGGACAGCAGTGGCTTCCTCTGTGGTATCCTCCCATGAAATCCATTCTTGTTTAGTGTTTTACATATTGTAGATTCGCTAACAGGGATGTTAGCATTTGCCAGTGACTTTTGTAAGTCTTTAGCTGACACTCTAGGATTCTTTTTCACCTCATTGAGCAGTCTGCGCTGTGCTCTTGCAGTCATCTTTACAGGACGGCCACTTCTAGGGAGAGTAGCAGCAGTGCTGAACTTTTTCCATTTATAGACAATTTGTCTTACCGTGGACTGATTAACAGCAAGGCTTTTGGAGATACTTTTATAACCCTTTCCAGCTTTATGCAAGTCAACAATTCTTAATCATAGGTCTTCTGAGAGCTCTTTTGTGCGAGGCATCATTCACATCAGGCAATGCTTCTTGTGAAAAGCAAACCCAGAACTGGTGTGTGTTTTTATAGGGCAGGGCAGCTGTAACCAACACCTCCAATCTCATCTCATTGATTGGACTCCAGTTGGCTGGCATCTCACTCCAATTAGCTCTTGGAGATGTCATTAGTCTAGGGGTTCACATACTTTTTCCACCTGCACTGTGAATGTTTACATGGCGTGTTCAATAAAAACATGGCAACATTTCATTCTTTGTGTGTTAATAGTTTAAGCAGACTGTGATTGTCTATTGTTGTGACTTAGATGATGATCAGATCACATTTTATGACCAATTTGTGCAGAAATCCATATCATTCCAAATGGTTCACATACTTTTTCTTGCAACTGTATATTATTATATATTATATAAAATTATTATTAATATTTATATGAATATTTTTATTAGATAGTGTATATAAGAGTGTAACACATTATTTTAATGCATATATGATGTGTTTGGTGCACATTTATATTTTTCCCTAACCCTTTACGTAAGGCCTTCAGTTGTGCTAACCCGACAAGCGCAAATTTAGATTGTGTTTAATTTCACAGGTAAGTTTGTATTTAGTTTTAAATAGGTATTATTTAGTTAATAATTGTAACTTTAGTTCTATTTTAATTAAGTTAAAGTTAGGGGGTGTTAGGGTTAGGTTTAGGGTTAGGGGTTAATAGTTTAATTTAGGTTGTTGCGATGTGGGGGCTGTCGGTTTAGGGGTTAATAGATTTATTTAGTGGTAGTAATGTGGGAGGCCAGAGTTTTAGGGGTTAATAACTTTATTTAGTGGCGGCGATGTCAGGGAGCAGCGGAATAGGGGTTACTATCTTTATTATAGTGTGGGCAATGTTGGGGTGCGGGGGAATATGGGTTAATAATTTTAGTATAGTGGCGACGATGTCGGAGAGCGGCGGAATAGGGGTTAATACATTTTATTAGTGGCGGCGATGTCGGGAGCGGCAGATTAGGGGTTAATACATTTAATTTAGTGTTTGTGATGTGGGAGGGCCTCAGTTTAGGGGTTAATAGGTAGTTTATGGGTGTTTAGTGTACTTTGTAACACTTTAGTTATATGTAACAGTTTTGTTGCATAAAACTCATAACTACTGCTCTCAGGTGGCGGTACGGATCGTGTCGTTATAGGGTGTAAAACTCATAATGGCAGTGCTATGGAAGTCCCATGCAAAAACGTCATTTTTTTGAGTGCGGGACTGACGTTACGTTACAGGCTAAAAGGCTTGCGGTACAGCTATACCAACAAGACTTGTAATGGCTGTGGTACTGTTTTAACGCTGAAATGGACATTTTTTCAGCGTTAAAACACGAACACACAAACTTGTAATCTACCTGAATGTTTATTAAAAATAATTCACAAAAGGTTGAGATTGAACAATAAAAACAGGGTTAAGAGTAACTTCCATTCCATGAAAGGAGCTATTGCCATAGTTTATGGGGCATTATAAAGGCGTACCTTTGAACTGATGGTACACTCCATCAGGATTAAGAAAAGGAGTTGAGTTGTACATGAAATGATGGAGGTTTCCTGACACAAGCGATTAAGGGCTAGATTACAAGGCGAGCGGTAATTTATTGTGTGCCCGCAAACAGGCAAATTTGCCCTTTTGCGGGCGGGCGATAAATAACCAGCCATTACAAGTGCAATTTGTGCTTATAAAATTAACCAGTGATCAGATCTCCGGTTAAATTTATAAATGTACCCCAAATGCCCCCAAATTACAGTGGTTTGTATTTTATTTAAAAAAAATGTAATAAAATAACTGCACTAGACAGTATTTCGGGGGTAAAGTTGGCGGGAGTGGGGTGGGGAGAAAAAATGGCACTGAAAAGTGCCTTTACATTGTGGTCTATGGGAACTATGTGTTCCCAGTAAATATAAATGTTAATATTAACAAATAATATTAATATTATTAACAAATAAATATATAAGTATAAAAGCATATACATATATTTACAATTTGCTGCCATCGCTGTGCAACTTAACCCCCTAGTTTTCATGCCGTGTCTCAGGGCATGAGAACGAGGCTCCCATTGGAGCCTATGGAAGCAATGTGAACGTGAGCTTGTGTTCCCATTGCTGTCAGCTTATAATACCAGCGCACATAAGCGTGTGCTGGTATTACTCAGTCAGTGGAGTGCAAATATCGCTTTCACAAAAGCAATATTTAGCGCTCCACTTGTAGTCTGGCCCTAAGCAGGAGACTCCACTATGATAAGTCAGGGACAGACATTTCAAAAAGGATAGGATAAGTCAGAGGCAGAATTTTCAAAAACTATAGCAAAAACAAAGCAGCAGAAACAAGTTTGATAAATGAGATGCTTAATTTAGATTAATAGATCGGAGATTCCAGAAATCCTGACAATTTACAGGGACTTGAAATGCAATTTATTTTCATGATTCAGATAGAACATGCACATTTTAAACAACTTTCTAATTTATCTCTATTATCAAATTGTCTTTGTTCTAATGGCATCTTTTATTGAAAAGCAGGGACATAAGCTCAGACGCTTGCATGTTCCTGGCGCACTATATGGCAGCAGGTTTTTTTGTTTTATTGTGAGAATGTTACCCATAGGCAAGAGTATTATTTCCTGCTATGTAGTGCTCCAAATACCTGCCTAGGTATCTCTTCAACAAAGAATTCCATGGGAACGGCGCAAATTTGATCCTAGAAGTAACTGAAAAACCTTTTTTTAATTCATATCCGTTTAATATGGCTGCTTACTCAGACGTCCATTTTTGCATAGTTTTAATTTAAAATAAACCTTAAAAATTCAGTTTCTCTCTTTCTCCTGTGGCAGTTTAAATGGGAGCACACATATTATGATGGCAACCAAATTATCATTAGTGAGAGACTAGAAACAACAATCTGCCTCCTCAAACCCAAAAACCCCACACTAGGACCTTCTTGTGGGTCACTACCTACCCTCAGAGAACCAGTCTGGGACATAACCTCCCCCTTCCCCCTTATTTTTTTCCTCTCTCCCCCCCATCCCTCTCCCCCAAAAAGGTACCAAAATGTAATTACGCACATTGTAGATGCAAATAGTTAGACTATGTTCACAAATGGTTTTTATTGTTGTTACTTATATCATTGTTATGTTTAATTGAGAAATCATATCCTACAGAGACTCTATTGTAATAACAAATTGATTCCAAACCGGGATCATGGACTTTTCTTCATCGAGCATATGAACATTCCATATCCTAACCTTGAAATCGATAAGTCCTGATTTTCATTTACACCTAAAAGAGAAAAATTAGGCATCTTTTTAAAGACATACAGCTAGATTTAGAGTTTTGTCGGTAACAACCCGCGTAGCTAACACTGGCTTTTTTTCCCCCGCACCTTTTAAATACCGCTGGTATTTAGAGTTCACAGAAGGGCTGCGTTAGGCTCCAAAAAGGGAGCGTATAGCATATTTACTGCCATTGCAACTCTCAATACAAGCAGTGCTTACGGACACGGCCAGCTTCAAAAACGTGCTCGTGCACGATTCCCCCATGGGGCAGTTTGAGCTGAAAAAAAACCTAACACCTGCAAAAAAGCAGCGTTCAGCTCTTAACGCAGCCCCATTGTTTCCTATGGGGAAACAGTTTCTAAGTCTGCACCTAACACTCTAACATGTACCCCGAGTCTAAACACCCCTAACCTTACACTTATTAACCCCTAATCTGCCGCCCCGCTATCGCTGACCCCTGCATTATACTATTAACCCCTAATATGCCGCTCCGTACACTGCCGCAACCTACATTATCCCTATGAAGCCCTAATCTGCTGCCCCTAACACCGCCGACCCCTGTATTATATTTATTAACCCCTAAACGTCCCTCGAATTCTGATTGGCTGATAGGATTCTATCAGCCAATCGGAATTAAGGTAGGAAAAATCTGGTTGGCTGATGGAATCAGCCAATCAGATTCAAGTTCAATCCGATTGGCTGATCCAATCAGCCAATCAGATTGAGCTTGCATTCTATTGGCTGATCGGAACAGCCAATAGAATGCAAGCTCAATCTGATTGGCTGATTCAATCAGCCAATAAGATTTTCCCTACCTTAATTCCGATTGGCTGATAGAATCCTATCAGCCAATCGGAATTCGAGGGACGCCATCTTGGATGACGTCATTTAAAGGAACCTTCATTCGGACTTAGGACGTCGGAAGAAGAGGATGGATCCGCGCCGGAGGTCTTCAAGATGGAGCCGCTCGTCATCGGATGAAGATAGAAGATGCCGCTTGGATGAAGATGGTTGCCGGTCTGGATCTCCTCTTCTGCCCGGATAGGATGAAGACTTTGGAGCCTCTTCTGGACTTCTTGCCGCTTGATAGAAGACTTCAGCCGGATGATGGATCTCCAGCCCCCGCTTGGGCTTGGATGAAGATTTCGGAGCCTGGACGGATCGCTGATACCCGGTGTGGTGAAGATAAGGTAGGAAGATCTTCAGGGGCTTAGTGTTAGGTTTATTTAAGGGGGGTTTGGGTTAGATTAGGGGTATGTGGGTGGTGGGTTGTAATGTTGGGGGGGGTATTGTGTTTATTTTTACAGGAAAAAGAGCTGAATTCTTTGGGGCATGCCCCGCAAAAGGCCCTTTTAAGGGCTGGTAAGGTAAAAGAGCTTTTCTATTTTAATTTTAGAATAGGGTAGGGCATTTTTTTATTTTGGGGGGCTTTGTTATTTTATTAGGGGGCTTAGAGTAGGTGTAATTAGCTTAAAATTGTTGTAATATTTTTATTATGTTTGTAATTAAATTTTTTATTTTTTGTAACTTAGCTTTTTTATTTTTTGTACTTTAGTTAGTTTATTTAATTGTATTTATTTGAGGGAATTTCATGTAATTAATTTATTGATAGTGTAGTGTTAGGTTTAATTGTAGGTATTTTATTTAATTAATTTATTGATAGTGTAGTGTTAGGTTTAATTGTAACTTAGGTTAGGATTTATTTTACAGGTAATTTTGTTATTATTTTAACTAGGTAGCTATTAAATAGTTATTAACTATTTAATAGCTATTTTACATGGTTAAAATAAATACAAAGTTGCCTGTAAAATAAATATAAATCCTAAAATAGCTACAATATAATTATAATTTATATTGTAGCTATATTAGGGTTTATTTTACAGGTTAGTATTTAGCTTTAAATAGGAATAATTTATTTAATAAGAGTTAATTTATTTTGTTAGATTTAAATTATATTTAACTTAGGGGGGTGTTAGTGTTAGGGTTAGACTTAGCTTTAGGGGTTAATACATTTATTAGAGTAGCGGTGAGGTCCGGTCGGCAGATTAGGGTTTAATACTTGAAGTTAGGTGTCGGCGATGTTAGGGAGGGCAGATTAGGGGTTAATACTATTTATTATAGGGTTATTGAGGCGGGAGTGAGGCGGATTAGGGGTTAATAACTTTATTATAGTAGCGGTGAGGTCCGGTCGACAGATTAGGGGTTAATAATTGTAGGTAAGGTAGCAGCGACGTTGGGGGTGGCAGATTAGGGGTTAATAAATATAATATAGGGATCGGCGGTGTTAGGGGCAGCAGATTAGGGGTACATAGGGATAACGTAGGTGGCGGCTGTGTGCGGTCGGCAGATTAGGGGTTAAAAAAAATTATTAGAGTGGCGGCGATGTGGGGGGGCCTCGGTTTAGGGGTACATAGGTAGTTTATGGGTGTTAGTGTACTTTAGAGCACAGTAGTTAAGAGCTTTATGAACCGGCGTTAGCCCAGAAAGCTCTTAACTCCTGACTTTTTTCTGCGGCTGGAGTTTTGTTGTTAGATTTCTAACGCTCACTTCAGCCAAGACTCTAAATACCGGCGTTAGGAAGATCCCATTGAAAAGATAGGATACGCAAATGGCGTAGGGGGATCTGCGGTATGGAAAAGTCGCGGCTGCAAAGTGAGCGTTAGACCCTTACCTACAAGACTCTAAATACCAGCGGTAGCCCAAAACCAGCGTTAGAAGCCTCTAACGCTGGTTTTGACGGCTAACGCCAAACTCTAAATCTAGCCGATTGTCTGCTAGACACCTGCATCCGAGAAACCTGTTTACTATCGGCTAGATTACGAGTTTTGTCGGTAAAGCTATGCGTTGCTAAAGCTCCGTTCCAGCTCAGCGCTCACCTACAAACAGCACTGGTATTACAGGTTTTTTTCAACCCGTTAGCCTCTAAAAAGTGAGCGTTGAGCAAATTTAGCTCCACATCTCACCTCAATACCAGCGCTGCTTAAGGTAGCGGTGAGCTGGCTAAACGTGCTCGTGCACGATTTCCCCATAGGAAACAATGGGGCAGATTCGGCTGAAAAAAACCTAACACCTGCAAAAAAGCAGCGTTCAGCTCCTAACGCAGCCCCATTGTTTCCTATGGGGAAATTCATTTTATGTCTGCACCTAACACCCTAACATGAACCCCGAGTCTAAACACCCCTAATATTACACTTATTAACCCCTAATCTGCCAACCCGACATCGTCGCTACCTGCATAATATTATTAACCCCTAATCTTCCGCTCCGGACACCGCCACCACCTACATTATACTTATGAACCCCTAATCTGCTGCCCCCAACATCGTCGAACCCTACATTTTATTTATTAAGGAGGATAGAAAAACAAGGGGAGCCAACATAGTGTGAATCAGTTTGGAAAACTGGAAAACAGTAGTTATAATAAAATCTACTCACAAGTGGAGTGGCACCTAGAACCAACTGGGTGCATACAGGCAGGCTGACATTCAGGACCAGCAGTCAGTACGCTGGGGGTCTCACCCGGGAGACCTGTGGGTAGGTCAGATGAGGTAGATGGAGTCGGCTGTGTATCGTCTGGTGAGCCGGATCGCCACTGTGGAAGTCCAAAGGGCTGTGTTGTTTATCCCAAAAGGGTAGCTGCTCACACGATCAGCCTTGTTTCCAAACGAGTTTCCAATGTCAGTGTATGGAACAAAGGGATAAAAACCAAACTGGGTATAACCACTGCAAACTGTGGTAATATTAAAAAGGCACAGAAAACCGGGTCTGTCTAAAAACAAGTATTTAATTGCTACGCGTTTCTCAGTCCGTAAAGGACCGTTTCCTCAGGCATATACAAAGGTGTTCAACAGGCTACCATTTATACCTGACAGTGACCCGGAATCAAAATGTGGAGGTCATCTCCAAAGAATTGACAATAAAATGTTAAAAAACAAAAATACAATAAAAAATGGAACATGTATCAAAATTGTGTTTGAGCAGCAATCAGATAATATATTCATATCATGAAAAAACAAAAAACAAAAAGAACAAACATAAAAACAGCATGTATTTGCATTGATGAGTAACACCTGTGATAGTGTTTCTGAAAAAGAAAAAAAAAAAAGCTAAACCTGTGTATGTATCCTATCTTATAGATAAACATGTTGTCACCTCAAAAGACTATTGGGTTATATGAAAATAAGATCCCAATGGTGACTATTGTTTAGTGTGCAAAACAAATCTGTATATAATCAATAAAGAATATATATAAACTAGAAAAAATATATATATGTTTTCCTCTGGGTTGGGCTCGAACCCTTGACCTTGTGTATGCTAGGCTTTTACTGATCTAAAAGAGCTATTCAGATATGACAACAAATGAGATTGATATCACTCGTAATATACCAAACAATAGTAGATAATATGGATGTATTAGAAATATGAGTTTGCAGAAAACATTGTTCTTGTAAAGAGCCCTCATATCTTATATTCTAGAAACAAAAATAAGATGGTTATGGTCGATAGATTCTAGATAGAACAAGAAAAATGGTCTTTTATGTATCTAGATAATGATTTAAGGAACGCTATCTCAAACTAGCGGTCCCAAATATAAATTAAATGTCTATGTAAATGTTGAAGGTGCTGGATGAAGATTAAATGAAAGAATATAGCAATCCTTGTTTGGAGAGATATAAATATGCTATATGCTAGCTGTTGTAATACTGGTAAAAAAAGTGATGTAAAAATGGTAAAAAATGGTTCATGGAAAAAACCTATTGAGAAATATTAGAAAATTGTATATATTAAAAAAACTAATGATATACTGCTAAAAAGTGTGTATATATAAAAAGAACCTTCGTTTAAAGCATATATTTTTACTAAATGCTAGCTGTGAAGGTTCTAGTGATACTGCTCATGATATTCTTTTTCTAAACTCATATTGATAATAAATTGTTTGAAATATTTTGGGTGGGATACGAACCCGTGTCTATATATGTAAGGACCCTATGTTTAGTCCGATGAGCTATCTGGAAATAGCAAAGTATTTAGGAATCTTAGTGTGGTTCACTCTAAACTAATCGATATAACATTAAAAATGCTGTACACTAATAGGAGTGGAAACTCGTTTGGAAACAAGGCTGATCGTGTGAGCAGCTACCCTTTTGGGATAAACAACACAGCCCTTTGGACTTCCACAGTGGCGATCCGGCTCACCAGACGATACACAGCCGACTCCATCTACCTCATCTGACCTACCCACAGGTCTCCCGGGTGAGACCCCCAGCGTACTGACTGCTGGTCCTGAATGTCAGCCTGCCTGTATGCATCCAGTTGGTTCTAGGTGCCACTCCACTTGTGAGTAGATTTTATTATAACTACTGTTTTCCAGTTTTCCAAACTGATTCACACTATGTTGGCGCCCCTTGTTTTTCTATCCTCCTAGATTTCCTGATTCATCACACCTTGGATTCAAGCGGAGCAAGCCATTTGTTTTGATCCTTTGAACTTTTGTTCTTTATATATCCTTTACATTGAATTTGGACTTTTTATCTCTGAACGCTTATCACATATTGGACTTTTCAGTTTTTTGAGTTTAATCAAATTCAACTGTTCACATATTTTGTTGCAAGTCTTTAGTTCTTTGCAATATTCCAACTGATTTTTTGTTTAGGTATCACAATTGTTTCATGATTTTTTTGCTTATGTATCACAATTGTTTCAAGTCTTACGGTTTGTAACAAGTCACACATTCTCCTTTGATTAACAAGATTTCACTCAATCATATACACATATACACCTCTACTTTCACATACTTATCTGTCACGGTTCAACTCACACGATACCAGAGGAATTTCATTCACATCAACACAATTTCTATCAACACTACAGCGCGTCCCCTTAGTTTTTTCTTATAGAAAATACTTCTATACTTTATTTATTAACCCCTAATCTGCCCCCCCAACATCGCCACAACTATATTAAATTTATTAACCCCTAATCTGCCGCTGCCAACATTGCCCCCACTCTAATATAGTTATTAACCCCTAAACCTGTCTAACCCTAACCCTATAATTCAAATACATTTAAATAAATTTACTAGTATTAACTAAATTATTCCTATTTAAAACTAAATACTTACAAATAAAATAAACCCTAAGCTTGCTACAATATAACTAATAGTTACATTGTATCTAGCTTAGGATTTATTTTTATTTTACAGGCAACTTTGTATTTATTTTAAAAAGGTAGAATAGTTATTAAATAGTTATTAACTATTTAATAGCTACCTAGCTAAAATAAATACAAATTTACCTGTAAAATAAAAATAAACCCTAAGATGGCTACAATGTAATTATTAGTTATATTGTAGCTATCTTAGGGTTTATTTTATAGGTAAGTATTTAGTTTTAAATAGGAATAATTTAGTTAATACTAGTACATTTATTTAAATGTATTTAAATTATATTTAAGTTAGGGGGGTGTTAGGGTTAGGGTTAGACTTAGGTTTAGGGGTTAATAACTATATTATAGTGGCAGCGACGTTGGTGGCGGCAGATTAGGGGTTAATAAATTTAATATAGTTGCGGCGACTTTGGGGGGCAGATTAGGGGTTAATAAATAAAATGTAGAATTTAATTTCAATCCTATTGGCTGTCAGCCAATAGGATTTTTCCTACCTTAATTCCGATTGGCTGATAGGATTCTATCAGCCAATCGTAATTGAAGGGACTTAAAGGACAATTGAAGGGACTTAAAGGAACCTTCATTCTTCAGTCGCCGTCGGATGGAAGAGGATGCTCCGTGTCGGATGTCTTCAAGATGGACCCGCTCCGGATGGAAGAAGATAGAAGATCCGCCTGGATGAAGACTTCTGGCCATCTGGATGTCCTCTTCTGCCCGGATCGGATGAAGACTTTGGCCCCTCTGGAGGACCACTTGTGCCCGGCTGGGTGAAGACGTCTCAAGGTAGGGTGATCTTCAAGGGGGTAGTGTTAGGTTTTATTAAGGGAGTATTGGGTGGGTTTTAGAGTAGGGTTGGGTGTGTGGGTGGTGGGTTTTAATGTTGGGTGGTATTGTATTTTTTTTTACAGGTAAAAGAGCTGATTACTTTGGGGCAATGCCCCGCAAAAGACCATTTTAAGGGGTATTTGTAATTTAGTGTAGGGTAGGGAATTTTTTTATTTTGGGGAGCTTTTTTATTTTATTAGGGGGATTAGATTAGGTGTAATTAGTTTAAAAATTTGTAATTCCTTTTTTATTTTCTGTAATTTAGAGAGGGGGGGTTCCGTAATTTAGTTTATTTAATTTAATTGTATTTAATTGTAGTTAGTTTAGGTAATTAATTTAATTATAGTGTAGTGTTAGGTGTAATTGTAACTTAGGTTACGGTTTATTTTACAGGTAAATTTGTACTTATTTTAACTAGGTAGCTATTAAATAGTTAATAACTATTTAATAACTATTGTACCTAGTTAAAATAAATAGAAAGTTGCCTGTAAAATAAAAATAAACCCTAAGATAGATACAAATGTAACTATTAGTTATATTGTAGCTATCTTAGAGTTTATTTTATAGGTAAGTATTTAGTTTTAAATAAGATTAATGTATTTAATTGTAGTAATTTTATTTCATTTTATTTAAATTATATTTAAGTTAGGGGGTGTTAGGGTTAGGGTTAGACTTAGGTTTAGGGGTTAATAAATTTAGTATAGTGGCGGCGAAGTTGGGGGCGGCAGATTAGGGGTTAATAAATGTAGGTAGGTGTCGGCGATGTTAGGTACGGCAGATTAGGGGTTAATAATATTTAACTAGTGTTTGCGAGGCGGGAGTGCGGCGGTTTAGAGGTTAATACATTTATTTAAGTGGCGGCGATGTCCGGTCGGCAGATTAGGGGTTAAAAACTTTATTTAAGTGTTTGCAATGTGGGGGAGGGCCTCGGTTTAGGGGTTAATAGGTAGATTATGAGTGTTAGTGAACTTTTTAGCACTTTAGTTAAGAGTTTTATGTTACGGTGTTAGCCCATAAAACTCTTAACTACTGACTTTTAAATGCGGTAGGAGTCTTGACAGGAGAGGGTGTACCGCTCACTTTTTCCAGCAATCATAATACCGGCGTTAGGAAAATCCCATTGAAAAGATAGGATACGCAATTGATGTAAGGGGATTTGCGTTATGCTAAAATCGCAGGGAAAAAAGTGAGCGGTACACCTGTACCTGTCAGACTTGTAATACCAGTGGGCGTTAAAAAGCAGCGTTGGGACCCCTCAACGCTGCTTTTTAAGGCTAACGCAAGACTCGTAATCTAGCCGTATGTAAGGTGGAAAGTGTAACCTAACCTATCTAGTAACTCAGATACATTTTGTTATTTATGGTCTGTAATCTATACCTCAATAAAAATTATTCTTTTAAAAAAAAAAAAAAATGGTAACACCCCATGGGGCCGATTTAACAATATGCGGGAGGACATTATCCTTTTGAAATGCTTGTGCAGATTCACGGCCAATTGGCGGCTAGCAGGGGGTGTCAATCATCTCGATCGTATCCGATAGCGATGATTGCTATATGCCACCTCAGAGGTGGCGGATGAGTTAAGGAGCAGCGTTCTTAAGACCACTGCTTCTTAACTTTTGTTTCCGGCGAACCTGAAGGCTCACGTGGAAATGGCTGCATTCGCAGCTTAAAAATTCAGCCCCCATGGCTCAAGTTATAAAATCATAAAATGACTGCACACTCTTGTCTTAAAAAAGTGGCCTGGAAAATGCAAATGAGATCTTTTTAGGTTAAAATGTACAAAATTTACACTTATTCTTCAACAGCTTTCAGACACTGGAAAGGAAGTAATGATTTAAACTTTTTCCATCAAACTATCTAAATTATTATAGTGCTTCCTATCAGGAAAAAAAGATATCTAACTAAAAATAATATTAATTTATATTATATTAAAATTATATGTGTTAATGTTCTTTAAATATTTCTGTACAAGTAAATACTAATAATCCACCTATTCCTACTTAAAGAGGACATAAAAGAAAATAAATACAGACCCATTACTCAGAAGCCATTAAAATTAAATACATTCTTTAATATGCCCAATACACCCAGCAATAAAAACAAAAATAGAATCAAATCTTCTTTCCCATGTAAGGCTTAATAGTTTCTTTTTCAACACTACTCAGCATGCTGGATCTCTGATTATTTTGATAATCAAAAATGTATTATTTTAAGTGACAATGTAGCCAGAGGCCAGCGATATGTTATTTTTATGGTGACTTTTTTGGAAATCTTATTCATTAAAGTAATCCTGGGAAACAAACCAGTATGCTTCAGTAACACATTCCAGAATGTGCATAGAAAAACATTGTATAGCTACCAATATTTATTTAGGAAAATGTTTAGAAAATGTATTTTTGTTAATTTATATTCTGATATATATATATACTGTATATAGATAGATAGATAGATAGATAGATAGATAGATAGATAGATAGATAGATAAACTAATCTGTGTTGAAAACACAGAAGAAAAAACTACGCACACTATGTAGATACAAATTCACAGAAGAAAAATAATAATAATATTATTTATACTGCTATTACAATATATTAAAAAAAAGTCTTATCTGTGTTTCAATGTCTCTAAATTTCTTATAGGCATATCTTGCTCTTTTTCTTCTTGTTCCTTTAGATATAAAATGCAGAGAAAAACGGCAGCTTACAGTTTAATCCTCCAGTATCAGAAAAGGAGGCCAAAAGCGTTAATAAGAAATCTGTAGAAATAAGCGCACAGAAAATCTCCTCATAGTGAAATATTGTTTAATACAAAATCCGCATTAAAACAAACAAGCAAACCCCCTATCAGGGATGGTACTCACAAAAAGAAACCTCAATTAATATGAGGTAAGGTTCAAACGTTGAGCACCAAAGATGGTGAATATATCGTTCAGTGAGTCTGTAAGGCTGTAGATCAGTCCCTCAGTATAGCAATGCAGGCTGAACACATAAATTGACCATATATCTGTGACTGTGGTATTCAATTGCCAAAAAATTTTCAGCATAAATGGCAACAAATGTAGCGACAATAGAGTGTCAATAAAAAACTACAATAGCAAGTTGTGTTAAACTCAGCGTCTTGCAAGACGCCGAGGTTTGATGACATTCTTTTTCTATGCCCTATATGTAAAACTTCCTAAAGTATGAGTTATACTTGTATTAAATATATTTCATACTATTCAAAGTGTTAATATGAGCCCCTAATTGGTGGGTGTGTAGCTTTGTACCACTGTATGTTAAAAAGTCACAGATTTCTATTGGACACGCTACAAAATTAAAGTTAAGGTCAATTTCGATTAATTAGTGCCCGGTTTTTAATAATCCTATTAAAAACAAGGGCACAATCACGGCATCGCCTCAGGCCATGATTCCCCCGATTGTAGGAAGCCGATTTGTCATTTCTGACGTATGAAGAGGCTTCTGACGGTCGGGGGAATCGCTGGAGCAGTTGTCAGGATTAAAAGGTAAGGTTTTGAAGAAAAGGAGGGAAATGTCAATTTTGATGAATTAAAGTGCCCTTGTTTTTAATAGGATTATTAAAAACCGGGCACTAATTCATCAAAATTGACCTTCACTTTAAACAAAGGCATGTTAAGAAATACTTTAAATAACTGGATTTGTTAAAATAAATCCAGACAGTCTCTCATTGATAAGGCACTCACTGGAGTATCTGTAAAACGTAACATTTATTGTAGAAAAAGTTAAAAAGCATGAGGCTTTGGAATTATTACGGGCCCTTTATCAAATGCACAGCATGACTGACATGATATCGATAATCAGTAAAACACTCTCATACATATGTTACCTTATATACATTTACACATGTAAATGAAGGCACAGTTACAGTACATTGGGCATCTCTGACGAGCAGTTCTATAAACATACAGGCTGTCAGTTCTATGGTGCTTAATTATTCATATTATTCAGGACCTCCAATTGAATATTTATTGGAGTTAATGACATTATGTTTAGGGAAAAACAATTTCAAATTTGAATTTATTATTTGCAAATCTCATGGTTGGTCATGGGTTCAAATATGTTACCCACATATGCTAGCTAGTTATAAAACTTTTTGAATGTGCACAGGTGATTTATTTCACCTGCTAAATTGATGATGTTTTCATGCTGTGGCGTAGAACAGTAGAAGATCTGGTTAATTGGGTTACTTGTTTGAATCAACTAGAATTGCCTATTTGGTTTAAGCCAGAATTTGATCTGAATGAGATTCATTTTTTGGATCTAAATAGTTTTAAAGTTACGAGAGATGATGGATCTAGATTTTGCACCTCTCTCTACACTAAAACCACAGACCACAATTCTTTACTTGAGGCCCATAGTTATCATCCTCCACATCAAAATAAAGAGCCTCTCAGCTTGTCCTAAACAATACTGAGGCACCACTTAAAATTCTACAATTGGAAGATGGCACACAAATTAGTATCATGTGAATATGACCTTAAAGTAGCAAATTAAATTAAATCCAAAGTGATCAATTTTGTCACTACCTTTGATACAACACACTGCCATCTGAATTCCTCTATAGGGAAACATTATGAATTGGTTAAATCAGATAGTTCTTTACCATTTCAACATATGAGACCACTAAGAATGGTATACAGTCAGGCCAGCAATCTAAGGGATTTATTATTTAAAATGGATCCTGATGCTTGTTATCATAGGTTAACCTGGTTGAAGTCAACAAAAATGGGATGCTATCAGCGTGGTGATTGCATTACGTGTGATAATATATTAAAGGGAACTTCATTTCAACATCCACATCAAAACAGAAGATTTAAAATATATCCTAGACTAATCTGCAAAAGAGTCTGGGAAAAAAGGGAATTTACAAATTTGGTAAGATAAGAAGCTATGTGGTATGTGTCCTTTTGTTATAGGTGGAGTGGATAATTTTAAGTCACATAATACCAGTGAGAATTTTAAAATTCACTCTCTTATAACATGTAACACACAATTTATCATTTACCTCCTAGACTGCATATGTGGTTTTCAATATGTAGGTCCAGGGCCGCCATCAGGGGGTGACAGGGGTGACTCCTGTCAGGGGCCCAATGGGCTAGGGGGCCCCATGAGGCAAGAAGTAAAAAAAAAAAAAAAAAATGTTTTTTAAATTTTGGCAGCCACCAGTGGTTACTACAGCAGAGTGCTAATTGAGCATGGGAAATGTTATTACAAGGAGTAAAGTATTAGCATTTGAGAGGATTTTTGAGTGTGCACTAAACCACTATGCACAGTGTGAGACAGACTTGGTACTTTGTTTGTAGAGTGTGTGCCTGAGTCAGACGGCTGATCACTTTCATTTGCAGAGGAGGTAGGAATTACTTAGCAAATGTTTTATTTCTTTGTACAATTTAAGATTGTAACTTCAGTGTGGTAGTAGTTGTATGGTGGGGCCAGTGGTCCATAAAAACATTTTTTTTTTAGCAGCAGTGTATTTATGAGTATTTGACAATGCTGTAGAAATTCTATATTTAAAACCATGCAGAAATGTTTCCTCCTCAATACACAAATTATATATATTGCATTCCAGTTTACTGCCCCTTTATGCAAGGACTTTTCAGATACAAGGAGGCATTTTATCTAAGATTTTTACATCTGCATAACATGTTATACTCTCAGACTAAGATTGCTCAGTGTTGGAAATGAGACAGGTTAACTTAAAACTGTTCAGTTTACTCTACAGCTGACTTAATTTTGAAATGCATACCAACAAGCTTAAATCCTGCATTTAACCAGATCTAATGGTATGAGTACCACAGCTTATGGTTCCACCAAGACCATATAGAGTACAGCATTTTCAAAATCCACAAGTACAGCTGACAGATGGGAACATTTGTACACTATATTTTAAGTGGTGCTCTTGGTTGGGGAAAATGGGGAAAATTTCAAACAAACATATGTCAACCTTTTAAAAGTACTTTTCTTCATCTAGCAATCTACCCAGATCATTAATGTACAATTTTGAATTCACAGAATTATTTTTGTTTGCACATTTACAAATATGATTCTTTAAAAAGTGATCTCTTAATTTCTGCATTTTTTTATCATGCATGTCACACACTGTTGATTTAGGGGATGCAAGGTGCATAAATGTTTCCCCCTGTGAGTGTTTCTGTGGGTGTCTGTGCTTATGTCTTTGTGCTTTGGTTTGTGTCTCTATAAGTGTGTATGTATTTTTTTTCTGTTGGTATCTCTGTGAGGGTGGGTGTGTATGTCTTTATGCATTTTCTGTGGATGTCTGTGAGGGTGTATGCATATGTCTTTGAGCTTTTTCTATGGGTGTCTCTGTGAGGGTGGGCGTGTGTTTGTCTTTGTGTATTTTCTCTGGATGCCTCTGTGAGGGTGGGTGTGGATGTCTCTGTGAGGGTGTGTGTGTGTATGTATGTCTGTGTTTTCTGTGGATGTCTCTGTGAGGGTGTTTATTTTCTGTGGGTGTCTCTGTGAGGGTGTGTATGTCTTTGTGTGTTTTCTGTGGATGTCTCAGTGAGGGTGTGTATGTATGTCTTTATGTGTTTTCTGTGGGTGTCTGTGTGTGTGTGTGTGTGTGTGTATGTCTTTGTGTGTTTTCTGAGACTGTCTCTGTTGGTGTTTCCTTAGGTGTATGTGCAAGTTTGAGTTTGTGTATGGGTGTCCATTGTATGTTCCTTTTTACAACATTTTGACCTTACTACTGATTATTCACATCTTTCTACAGACTTTGAGACTTATGAGACCTTTCCGGAAGTCACCAATCTACCATTTAACCTTCAAATTATTGTTTAGGCAGTTCAGGGCCCTTCCTTTCAGCCACTGTACAGCTGTTGTCATCATTTAGTTGGCATCTTCCTTTACAAAAATATAATTCAGAACTCCATATTTTGTTTTCTAAATCTCCTTTTTTTTACAAAACTGTAGTTTACCTCATTACTTGTCAGGGCAATGTAAACAAGTGCTAAGTGTCTGTTTGGGTGTCTGTGTCTGAGTTTCTTTGCACGTTTGCTAGAGTGTCTGTATGTGAATCCTTATGTGTGAGTGTGTGTGTGTGTTTCAGTGTATGTTTCTACCTTTACAACATTTCCAAGTTTAAATAGACACTTAAGAATAAAGTGCATATAAGTTTTAGTCACTTGGTCAAAAATTGCACATGTCAAAGGAGGGGGGGCCCTGATCAATGGTTAAGTCAGGGGCCCCAAAATTTCTAGTGGCGGCCCTGTGTAGGTCGTGCCTGTAGACCCATAAAGAAAAGATGGGGAGAACATCACAGGAGCAATGATAATGCGTTATTGAAACATAGTTTGCCAAGACATGTACATTGATTTCATGAAGGAGAGAATATGATTAGTATTACCCCCATTGAATTCATACCTAAGTCCTGGGGATCAAACAGATTCACACATCTTCGACAAAGAGAAACGTTTTGGATCTGGAAGTTATGCACATTAGCTACTTTTAGTGAAAATGTAGATATGACTGCATTCAACAGTTAATGATTAGATAGTATGAGAATGTATCTAGGCAATCATTTTTGGCCCTTAATCTATTTTGCATCCAGACATATAACATGTAGAGCTAGATATGGCCACATCCAATGATGTACAATGTGACTGTCCAAATACGTTTTTGTGTATCACTTATAATACATCCATAGCTATATTTTAAGCACTCTTTTTTATCTATAGTCATATAGATCATAATTTTTATTATTATTATATTTTTTGGTAATGTGTTTCTGGTATAATATACATATGGTTACCAAGAGGCATTGCACATTCATTGTTGTATTATTTTTACTTTCGTATTATTATTGTTGCTTTTCTATTTTAAAAGTAATTATTTCAATCATTAACTTTTTTGTTAGAATGTTATTCTTTTTGCACATTTATTAGCCTATACTGATCCATCAGTTCATATGGAGTGCAAGATAGAAATCAATCTTTGTGTTTCGCTATATAATTAACGCCCAATGGGACTGTTATACAAATGCAGTGCTAATATGGGTGATTGACTTTGTCTTTTGTGACATATGTGCTAGTTGTAGAATGTCAGGCAGTCTGCATTGGCGCATGCATTGGCATCCCACCTCGTCATAGGACGTCATTCCATATTATCCATCACGGAAACAAAAGAATGTTGGGCCTCCCACGTAGGCGCATGCGCTCACTCCCCTCTTTGTCGATATTTCACACCAATCATCATGGAAGCAGATTTCGCCATCATTAGATTTGGCAATTCCCGAATGTATATGTACATTTATGGATTGATGTTGATGATGTTGTTGTTTTTGTGGAGGGTTGTTTTTGTATTGATACTTGATTCGGCTGGTATGATCCTTACACTGTAGAGTGCATATTTGGGTACTTTAAAGATCACCCTAAATCTATGATCTGCCAATACTTTGCTGGTCAGATCAGATAGGATTATTCCTGGGCCTGCGCTTTGGAGAGGTAAGAGGGATATTTAAGTCTCAGTTAGTGACACAGACAGCATCTCACCTGATGTAACGGTAAATCTGAGAAATGCGTTGTGAGGTTAATACTTGAATTGTTTTTATTGATTTTAAATTAAATTATTTCTGTTTTATACGTATTTGTCACTCTGAGCATTTCTATTGCACTTTGGGACTGGGCACCTAAACTGAAAGTGTATGGTTTGATTTGGGCAACCTATACCTCCTTGAGCCTTTGCACTATCTATGCTATTGCTGAATACCTCGCTGTGCCTGGGAACCATAAGTCTGCTGGCCGACTTCCAACTGTTCAGCCTGCTTCTAAAGCACTTTCCAAGTGCTTTCAAATCTGTGAGTATGTTTCTATCCTAATCGTATTGCACATTTTTGTGAAGATATCACACTATTTGGGCATCCTCTTCTGTTTAATGTTTTTCAGTTTGCGATTCATGTTCACACAAGAGTTTTGTTGAAGTGGAAGCGGCCCTCTCCACGCCGGATTTCCACATATGGTCAACACAAAAGTGGACTAATTAGTATTGTGTTTTATGGTTATTATCACCATTATTATTAATTTATTTGACGCATCCAGCACATTGTATTGTTTTAACCTGCACAAGTGTACACATATAAACACATATAAACATATACATACACATAAATACATATACGCATACAAATATATACACATATTGTATATATACGTATATATATATATATATATATATATATATATACTCTCTGACAAAGTGAATCAAGTTCAAGAAACACGTAAGGGATACGCCCAGCAGTGATATCGCTTCCAGGCCAGCGATACCTCCAAAAGATGCAGCAAGGAAACGAGGCAGTGCCGCGATTTGCAGAGAAGGACCGGATCACTCTTCCTCACACCCCAAAAATAGAGGACCAAGGACTGTTGCAATAGCTTCACAGTGGTATTTGTTACCTCATGTGGGGATAAATCAAAGGAAAGTTTTTCTACTGGAAACTTTTTACCAGGTCTTAAGTCACAGTAACTTTTTAGCGCTGTTATGTGTTGTGTTCAGTTTGTATTATGAGCGATGCTTAGCAAGGTTGCTATATCCAATGTAAGTATTGCTAAAGGGATGTCGGCCTACACTATACATTCTCTGGTTATTCTGTTTCACCATGGACTGGTAATACCAGATTGTGCGCTAATCTTAGAGAGGTCCTGCAATAGAGCTTCTTTTGTAATCTAGTTTATTCTTATATTATCAAGTACCAAATACTTGTTAAAGGGCCATTAGAGCATGTAATGTTATGTCAATTAACCCTGCACTAGGGTTAAACATACAGTAGACGTGCCGCTCAAGACCTATGGGGCACTGCTGGTCCCTAGCATAACCTGCAACTGATCCAATCAGCAGTACTAGTCACACGACTAAGATGTGCAACTAGCACTGCTGACTGGATCAGCAGGAGTTTCTGCACGGGACCAGTGCTCTGTGGATCCCAAGCTACACTTCTACTGTGTGTTTAACCTCTTTGAAGGGGTTAAACACACAGTAATGCAGAGTCTAACAAATTAGAGCATGCTATTTTTCAACTACAGGGAGTGCAGAATTATTAGGCAAGTTGTATTTTTGAAGATTCATTTTATTATTGAACAACAACCATGTTCTCAATGAACCCAAAAAACTCATTAATATCAAAGCTGAATAGTTTTGGAAGTAGTTTTTAGTTTGTTTTTAGTTATAGCTATTTTAGGGGGATATCTGTGTGTGCAGCTGACTATTACTGTGCATAATTATTAGGCAACTTAACAAAAAACAAATATATACCCATTTCAATTATTTATTTTTACCAGTGAAACCAATATAACATCTCAACATTCACAAATATACATTGCTGACATTCAAAAACAAAACAAAAACAAATCAGTGACCAATATAGCCACCTTTCTTTGCAAGGACACTCAAAAGCCTGCCATCCATGGATTCTGTGAGTGTTTTGATCTGTTCACCATCAACATTACGTGCAGCAGCAACCACAGCCTCCCAGACACTGAGAGGTGTACTGTTTTCCCTCCTTGTAAATCTCACATTTGATGATGGACCACAGGTTCTCAATGGGGTTCAGATCAGGTGAACAAGGAGGCCATGTCATTAGATTTTCTTCTTTTTATACCCTTTCTTGCCAGCCACGCTTTGGAGTACTTGGACGCGTGTGATGGAGCATTGTCCTGCATGAAAATCATGTTTTTCTTGAAGGATGCAGACTTCTTCCTGTACCACTGCTTGAAGAAGGTGTCTTCCAGAAACTGGCAGTAGGACTGGGAGTTGAGCTTGACTCCATCCTCAACCCAAAAAGGCCCCACAAGCTCATCTTTGATGATACCAGCCCAAACCAGTACTCCACCTCCACCTTGCTGGCATTTGAGTCGGACTGGAGCTCTCTGCCCTTTACCAATCCAGCCACGGGCCCATCCATCTGGCCCATCAAGACTCACTCTCATTTCATCAGTCCATAAAACCTTAGAAAAATCAGTCTTGAGATATTTCTTGGCCCAGTCTTGACGTTTCAGCTTGTGTGTCTTGTTCAGTGGTGGTCGTCTTTCAACCTTTCTTACCTTGGCCATGTCTCTGAGTATTGCACACCTTGTGCTTTTGGGCACTCCAGTGATGTTGCAGCTCTGAAATATGGCCAAACTGGTGGCAAGTGGCATCTTGGCAGCTGCACGCTTGACTTTTCTCAGTTCATGGGCAGTTATTTTGCGCCTTGGTTTTTCCACACGCTTCTTGCGACCCTGTTGACTATTTTGAATGAAACGCTTGATTGTTCGATGATCACGCTTCAGAAGCTTTGCAATTTTAAGAGTGCTGCATCCCTCTGCAAGATATCTCACTATTTTTGACTTTTCTGAGCCTGTCAAGTCCTTCTTTTGACCCATTTTGCCAAAGGAAAGGAAGTTGCCTAATAATTATGCACACCTGATATAGGGTGTTGATGTCATTAGACCACACCCCTTCTCATTACAGAGATGCACATCACCTAATATGCTTAATTGGTAGTAGGCTTTCGAGCCTATACAGCTTGGAGTAAGACAACATGCATAAAGAGGATGATGTGGTCAAAATACTAATTTGTCTAATAATTCTGCACTCCCTGTATTATGGCCATTTAAGTAGTTGTACTCTGTTAGTTGATGGTTAATAACCAGGAGAAATTAAAATATTTTAAGATGTAGATACAAAAAAAAATGCAGCTTCATAAAGACACATCCCATAACCTTAAAAATGTACAGGAACATATACTTTACAATAAAAAATGTACAGGAACATATACTTTACAACAAAAAATGTAAACTGTTTAGAAGCAATAGGGAAAATACTTTAATGCCACTTTAATTTTATCAAACGAGTAATTAAGCTTTTCTGAAAAATGAGCACACTAATTATAATTATATCCGATTCATACACTTTTAGACAAACTAATATATGTAATAATATAGCAAGAGTTATTTCATGAAAAACCAATACTGACAAGAATCATTACACTGAATAGTTTTGATATATAAGGCTCCATTTACCAAGCAGCGATAGCCGCTTCAGAGGCCCATCTTTTCAGAATTACCTGAATTTATAGTCAAGTTAACCTGTCCGCCACCTAAAAGTTGGTGGATTGAAATCATCCCAATCCGAGACGATTGGTATAATTAACAGCCCCTGCTAACGCTGTTTAGCTGCCAGCAATCAGGGGCAGCATTGCACAAGCATTACTTGTGAAATGCTTGTACAATGTTAAATGTGGACAGCGTATGCTGTTTGCTTGCAGCGATGTCCAGCTGCGAGCAGACAGCTTTTATAAATGCAGCCCATAGATTGCTGGTGGACCAGGAACCAGCTGCCTTTCCCTTAAAATGTCTCACATAAGCAGAACTGAACTATGCACAATTAGACTAGGAAGTAAAATCCATCATTTGGATTGTAAAAAACTAATTTTATTTATATGGGTGATAATTTACTAAAAGATCAAAAGTCATTTTTCACTAACTTAGTTTCTGGTAAAGTTACATCAATAAAGGCAATTCTAGCATTGCATTTATTAAAGTATAGTTAAACATGAGAAACAAATTAGAAGAACTAGGCATTTCACTGGCTTTTCAATTGAGCCAAATCAAAATAAAAAAAATAATCCTAAAAACGAGGACACACCTAGGAGGAACTAAAAATGAAATACGAAATTAAAGTACCATTAAATAAAATAGAATTCCGTAATGAAATAAAATAAAAACAATAGCACTTACTTTTAATTTCCATTGAGTAGTTTATTTTTGTATATACTGATATATTATGTAAAACACCAGAGCAGATTATATAACTGAATTGGTGAAATGTTCATGATTGCCTTGGCAGCTCTTCTTCAAATAATGCTTGGTCGAATTTGTAACAGTCCTGAAAAACATAATAATTAAAAAAAAGGGTGCAATCAGAGCAGAGGGTCACCTACCCAGTAAGCAACAAACCAATGGTGCACTCACAAACAAAGTGCACCTTATGTTGCCCAGCTCATGTTGCCTGACTCAGTTAGCTGTAAGTCAGGGTTCAAGTGTCCATCAATTTCCATCATCAAAGTATTCCCCATCCACAACAGAAGTCTACAACAACCAAGGCAGCCACATGGGTTTCCAAAAGGGCTCAAGGATATAGTGAATAGAAGATTGACACAAAAAAAGTAATTAATAGTTTGATGCTAACCTAGTGGGAAAGCAGGACTCAGACATTCAGCTAACTGGAAGACTGCTAGAAAACGTATTTCCCAAAATGTAATGGTTATTTGATTTAATATTTATAATCTCTGCCTGACGTGTCTGAACACAGAGTTTTTCAGTTAATTAACCATTATTATCTTTTTTCAACTAATAATAAGATTATACCAATTCATGACATGACATATTTATTTCATATAATTTCATATATATGTATATATTTATATATATATATATATATATATATATATATATATATATATATATATATATTTATTTATTTTTTGTCAAACATTTAATTACATTCATAAACATTCTGAGGACCACATTTAAGCTGTGTACTAATTACATAGTTTAAATGTGTTTTGAGCTATATTTATTAATCTAGGAAAAATGTGTTTGTAAATCATATATTAATATATGATTGGATCATGCACAAAAAAATCAACAAAAAAAAGCCTTGTGAACAGCCAATTGAAACCAAAAAATGTGTTTTCAAGGAGTCGAGACTGAAATAGAAAAGTCAAACAATGTTGTAAAAATGTGTCCAAAAAGTGTTTTCTGATAGATTGAAATACAACTGCAAAAGTATTGATAGAGCTCACACAGTATTGAATTGGAAATCTAATGATAACTGGTCTTCTAGAGCAGTGATTTTCAACCTTTTTTTTGCCGTGGCACACTTTTTTACATAAAAAAATCCTGCGGCACACCACCATACCAAAATTTTACAAAATCACACATTGTAGCCTAATACAGCACATATATATATATACATACACACACACGTACTGTACTGTGCTGTCATGCCATGCCTCCTACAAACTATACGTGATATATTGACATTCATTCACAAACAATCATAATGATTGTGAATGAATGTCAATATGTCATGGCTGTAAATGATGCCTGCATGTCTGCCTGATGAGCCTGTCACATCAAAACAAGCAAAATTTAAAAAATATGTCACACTGTTGTCAGTCTACCGCGGCACACCTGAGGATCTCTCACGGCACACTAGTGTGCCGCGGCACACTGGTTGAAAAACACTGTTCTAGAGTGCTGGAACATGAATCTGAAAGTCACACTTTGCATAGCTCTTCAAACAGATTTTCAAAGATTATTATTATTAAATTATTTTTAATTAGTATTAAGGGTATAGGGTAATAGGGTAATACAATGATCATTTAAATTTCAGTTTGTAATGGATATCACTGCTTAAACTGAATCAGTGACCTACTATGTCTGCAATTGAACTGACTAGCCATAACTGTGTCATCCGACTTACCCGGCTTTTCAGAGAATACAGGCTAATAATAAAACATCAACTAGAGCCATTTCATTTACAATCGATATACGGCTACAGCTAATTTTTAATGCTTGGCACTTCACATTCAGAAATAGCGCTGCGGGTCATCTTAATTATTATGTAGCCCTCCTTACTGACTCAATGCCATTATTACCTATATGTGGAACACTAGTGGGGTTTAATTGTGTGTATTACGGTTTTGAGCCACTAGAGTACTTTGTGTATCAAGACCTAGAATTTCAATAATACAGGCAATTTATTGAATCCATTTTATATACAATTGATATAATGTTACAAATAATATCTGTCTCTTGGTGATTTACAAACAGAAACAGTGCTGCGGGCTTTCCTAATTATAATACATCCGTGAAACTATTATACTCCTTCTAGTATTTTTAACCCCATAAAAAACCTTTGAACCAGCTTTGCGCTGATAATTTACATCAGAGAGTACTCACTCATTTGCTATCCACATTAATAAGTATAACATTTTTGTTAGCACGTGAATGTACCTTTCAAGTATTAATAATACTTTCTGACTTATCGGTTTATATACTATAACATGCTACTTCATATGTGGAATACAATAGTGGGGCTAAATTTGATGTATTATGATTTGATACTATAATAGCTCTATGTGTATCACGGCCTTTATTTGTAATAATAAAGATTACTGTAAACTGTTGGAACAACTATATGTTATGCACAATAACACTACATCTTTCTACTCATTCTTTGTTGTTCACACAATTAACGTGATACCTTCACAACTGACTCAGTTTAACTGGTAAAGTCCCCTTTACTCCCACACCCATTCTGATAGATTTTCAAGTCAGCTCTAGGCTGGATGGTCACATTAGTTACTATCGACTTACTTATTTGTCATCCACATAATAATGTGGCATGTTATTGGGGATTTATGTATGAGCCTTTAAAGTAACACTACATTGACAGCCTATATTAGCCAATACTTTTATGTGATAGTATTCATCTTACATAATACCAGCATTATATGCACATGAGACACACTACTGTGGATCTCAATATTTTACATATATTATTTCACACCCATTCTATTTAGACTTATTTTAGTCAATTGATATATGTGAGATTTCCTATTTGGCTAGGTTCTACAGTAGGAATTCCAACTATATATACTATCTCATCATCTGAAATAGTTGGTACCTGATTTACACCCTATCACTTTGTCAAGTTTGAGATTATCGCTTGCCCCTCTCTTAGTTATTGGGGGTTATTGGTTATTACCCTTACCCTTGATGTATGAATTGACACAATTTCCATATCTTGCTATCTCAGTGATTATCATCTTGTTTTCTGGCCATTTGGTTTTTAAAGTTTTCCCAATTGTTATAAGTATCCAATACAGTTTGGTTTTAATCCGCCGTACGTTCCTATAAGACAGGAATATTCTCGATTATAATAACTAATGTTGACCAGTATTAGCGATTTCATTATCTTTTTTGCCCTCTATTTTGAAGCAATATAGATATTTGTGGAATTAATGGTGAGGAGTGCTAACCAGTATACACTTTCCTAGTGGGTTTCCCACTATCTTCCCTCTAAAGGGTAACTGTACCTACAAAATTATTCTGCAATTTTTTTATTTATTTTTTTGCATGAATGGCATCATGTAATAGGGGTGAGAACAAAAACCTATGGTTAGGTAAACTGCTGATGATGGAAAAAGACATCACAAAAACGTCAAAGATATGACCAGATACTGATAATTTCCTAGAGGAAAAGATAACTGTGTGTGTTCAGCTCGGAACTGCGATGCTCACAGGAGTGCTGTTTTAAAGCTGTGTAGACACTTTTAGAAATTCAGGCTAGTTAAGAAGTTTAAATCCAAAAAAAACATATACTGTACATACAACAATAGTGGAATATCCAATAAGCCTTATATTGCAAGAAAGTTAGGAATTACATGTACCATAATTTCCTCCAATTTAAAAAAGTGCATGCTGATAAGATGAATGATGCTGGCAACACCATAAAATATCTTAGGGAATAGGGGTGGTCTGTTTGGAACATGAATAGTGTAAGCAGACAATTTAGCCAAAAAGTTCCAAAATCTGTTTCATCCGACCGCAAAAACTGGAACACAATTATACTTTCTGGCAAACTCCACTCATGGATTATTTATTGCCACTCTCATATAGACCAATGGAATATAGATTCCAAGTGAGGCTGCCTAGTATACTATCATTCTATGATCCTTCACTAAACTCTGTGGCTCCTCCTACAGTCTCTTTCACACATCTCTAACATTGAGTTAGGTGATATAGCTTTCTCCTGGTTGTGTTTGGATGACCTGACAAGTCTTCTTGATTATTTATCCAGTTCTTTTAATGGCATATTCAAAGAATTAAATATTTAGTGTTCCCTTCTCTTAAAGGACCAGAAAATACAGTAAATTTGTATTATCAACAAATGCATGATAAAAAGACAATGCAATAGCACGTCAAATGAGTAGCAGATTTTTTTTTCTGACAAATTTTAAAGTTATGTCTATTTCCACTCCCCCTGTATCATGTGACAGCCATCAGCCAATCACAAATGCATATACGTATATTCTGTGACTTCTTGCACATGCTCAGTAAGAGCTGGTGTCTCAAAAAGCATAAATACAAAAAGACTGCAAATTTTGCTAATGGAAGTAAATTGGAAAGTTGTTTAAAATTGCTGAACTATCTGAATCATGAAAGTTTAATTTTGACTTGAGTCTAAATAATATTTTCTCAATTTTTTTTCAAGTTCCCAGGCAGACCAAGGGCTCTTTAAGACTGGGTTTTCATACAAAAAAAATGTGACAGCAAATCTCTGCAACAAAAGAAGTCCTGAAAGACAGAAAAGGAGGCGTCTTTTGCACCGGTAGAGCAATTCCGGATTGGTGGACGCCCTGTGACACCATCTCTGACGTGACCGGCAGATTGATTCTGGATTCCACTCAAGAGAGAGAGTCTGCCGGGTGGCACCAAAGCCTCAGCTTGCTTGTTTTACACTTTGTGTGCCACCGCTCTTTTGAGTTTGAATTTGTAGCTTACGATTTCAACTATTGTTTGGGATAACATTACCACACCATGAGGCACCTTCTTTTCTGTCTTTCAGGACTTCTTTTGTGACCAGCTTAAGTTTGGAGTGCAGCCTGATCATCGGACCTAGAGTCTCCTATTTGGGACTTTTATAGTCTAACTTGCATTATATACCTGTTTGCTTTTTTCTCTTTCAGCGCAGCTTCTAGGGTTGGTTCATCCTTTTGTGTAAGATTTGTAATCTCTGCAACACAAGCATTAACTACTTCATGTTTTTAAAAAATAAAAAATAAGAATTATAACATTATATAAAATTAATGACTCTCAGCCCAATCAAGTCTACCCATATTAGGTTGCATTTTTTAGGATGGTCTTATGCGTGTCCCAGGCATTTTTTTTATTATATTACAGTCCCTGTGTTTGCCACCTCTATTGAAAGTTTATTCCACGAATCCACCACTCTTTCTGTAAATAAAATCTGAATATGCTACCCTATAATTTAAGAATGCTTTTAGATTCCACTTTATTAAGTCCCTTCATATATTTGAAGGTTTCTTTCATGTCACCTCTTTCCCCTCGCTCTAAACGATGCATATTTAGATCAAAGAGTTTTTCATTGTATATTATACATTTTAGACCATGTACCATTTCAGTTGTCCTCCTTAGGACAGTTTCTAGTTTATTTATATCTTTCTGAAGATATGGGGTTAGATTTATCATAGTGCAAGTGGACATGATACAATGTAATTTATCATGTCCGCTGCACATCGATACGTACACTGTCGGCATTTATCATTGCACAAGCAGTTCTTGTGAACTGCTGGTGCAATGCCGCCCCCTGCAGATTCGCAGCCAATCACCCGCTAGCATTTTGTCCCTTTTTCATGTAATTTAGCTCTAAAAATTGAGCAAGTAATTTCTAATTCTCATAACTTAAAAATCAACCTGCTGACTTCTCAAGGATTATTCTGCTACTGATCTTAGCCCAACTGGCTTTATTAGACACAAAAAAATACAAAACAATACATTTTATTACAATGGTTTGCCTTATTGTCTGTGGTCGAAACCCCAGATTGGCTCCTCCAACTAAGGCAAATGGTGGGTGTAGTCTGGCTATCGAAAAATAATTACAGTAAAAAGGAAATTAATTTGTTTTTCAAATGTTAAGACTTGGCTGACATGTTATTCTATAGCAACACAACAGAAATATCTTGTAATTACAAGGTGTTTAAGGTCCCATTAAAGGGCAATAAAGGGAAAATTTGAATAGCATTGCTGCAGCATTTACACCTTTAAAAGCAATCACTGTGTCTGTGCATTCACCTGCTGACAAATACACTTTGATTTTCATGTAAATGGTATGTAGAACTAATTTTACTATCAGTATATACCTCTACATTATACATAAAGAATTATTCTTTAAGAACTCAGTTACTCTTATTTTAAAATCACATTACATCCCAAAGGGTAATATAATACTTTCCAATCTACCCGGATATAGCGGGATTGTCACAGGATTACAAACTCTATCTGCTGTCCCTTGTGCAGTTTCCCCCGTCCAGTCAAATTCCCAGTTTACAAGGAATTTCCCAAATCCACTTACGTAATGTTCCAACCCTGCACAACCTCATCCACAGCCCCACCCCTTGTGTCTCAGCTCTTCCAACATAACACTCCGCCCACAAGTACCCTCACCTCCATGTCCCAAAAATGCCTCCAAGAAATCTTGGCAGGTATGTATTATACATTATATATTCATAATTTAATAATGTAAACCAAAGTAGGAAAAGTATATTTAAAGGGACACTGAACTCAAAAAAATTTCTTTTGTGATTCAGATAGAGCATGCAATTTTAAGCAACTTTCTAATTTACTCCTATTATCAATTTTTCTTTGTTCTCTTGGTATCTTTATTTGAAATGCAAGAATGTAAGTTTAGATGCCGGCCCATTTTTGGTGAACAACCTGGGTTGTTCTTGCTGATTGGAGGATAAATTCATCCACCAATGAATAAGTGCTTTCAAGGGTCCGGAACCAAACAGCTTTGATGCCTTCTTTTTCACATAAACACAGCAAGAGAACAAAGACAAATTGATAATAGGAGTAAATTAGAAAGTTGCTTAAAATTGCATGCTCTATCTGAATCATGAAAGAAACAATTTAGGTTCAGTGTCCCTTTAAGTATTTCAGTCATGTATAATGTAAATAAATGTAAAATTAAACTAAATAAACTCAAGCACCAAGTCTCCGACACCTTCAGGCACACACCATAGGTAGGAATCAGACTAGCAGTAATGAAGAATGTATACATTTCAGTCTATGTTGTGGACTACTGGTTGTTTACTAAGGCTGCTGTCTTCCTTCACAAATAAATATGATTATGAATACTTATAAAAAATGGAAAAACATTGTAAAATACCTTCAATTGTCTGACAATTGCGCAAAAATGAATTTACCGATTTGAGATTAGATATCTATTAAATTTAGGAATTTCTGAAAGACATTTTGAAAATGTAACTCAAAAATTACATAACAAAAAAAAATTTGCTATTGTCTACAGCAGTCGAACATGAGGAAATCTAAAGCTATATAATTAAATTGATATGAACTATATTTATTTCACTGCATGGAAATAAATATAATTTATAACAAAAAAAGAATAAATAAACAGCAAATATATTTAAAATGTAGCCTTAGAGGGACTTTAAACTTAAAATGGCATTAATCAGATAAAGAATACAATTTAAAATATGTCTAAAATGTGCACAATTATTTTATATGCACACAGTTCCTACTGACCATGTGCAAGAGCGCACAGTATTTACGTTGGCTGATGGCTGATACATGATACAGTGGAGGGGAAATGGAATTAACTTTGAATTTTGCGACAAAAAAAAATCTACTACTCAATTGAAATTCAAAGTAAGTGCTATTACATTGGCTTTTACTATGTATTTGTTGATTATGTAGATCTACTGTGATGGACATCTAGTTAAATGTCCCTTTAATTAAATAATGTATGCATACATTTCATACATACTTTGAATAGTTGTTGAAATTAGACTTGTATTTCATCAACATTGTTTAAATAAACAGTCCAGAAGACAATTATGCTTTCTTGAATTTCTAACCAGCATTATATTTTGATGTGAAACATATATGTTCATATACAGTATTAAACATAACAATTTAAAAATAAATCTTTTCTTACATATTTAACCAAAAACATGTAGGATGAATTTAAAGGATATATTCGTTTTTGTATTTGAAATAGCTTGTGTTGTCCATTCGGCTACAAGTCCAAATTCATAAAAAATTTGGCTTTTTTTTAAAAGGACACATTTAAAAGGACACACACATGCTTAATTTGGGTAATATATTTATAACACTGTAAAACTACAGTAGCATGTATTTAAGAATCTACAATTACTTTAAAGTTTATTATAAAACAGGACAGTGCAAATTACAAAAATATAAAGAAGGGACTTTTTACATGTATAGAATTGATTAAAGATCAAAATCAAAATAATTAAAGTAAAATGTCACTTTAATTGTGGTTCTAATTTTAGGTGAGTTTAGAATGAAACTTGTTGCACGCACATTATTGATAGGTTAGATGTAAAGATGTCCAATATTTTTATTATAAATATAGCATTGAGAAGTGACCATCTTATCATCTACACTTTCAATGCACTTCATAATTCCTGATTGAGTACATTTCCAATGTGTTTGCAAAGTCGAGATCAAGTGAAAACTACACATGGTGTACGCCATACGTCATCTTCTTGTGCGCGCATGCGCAAAAAATATTATCTCAAAAACATGTTGTATACGCTTAGTAGTTTGATCCACGAAACCACACAATATATTAATCATCATGACAAGTAGATTTAAAGCATTGATGCAGTGTAGCCTACACTGAGCATCATCAAGTATTACATTTTCATATATTTTTAAAAAGCCTAAGTAAAACTGCTAATGTAGAATTTACACAGCGCAATAAAACGTTTGAAAATTCCACACATGTGTGCGCATGTCATGATTATGCTTTAAATATGGCAGTTGCATAATGTACTTTTCAAACATTGTTTACTTACGGCTAGATTTAGAGTTTGGCGTTAGCCGTCAAAACCAGCGTTAGAGGCTCCTAACGCTGGTTTTGGGCTACCGCTGGTATTTGAAGTCAGTCAGGAAAGGGTCTAACGCTCACTTTCCAGCCGCAACTTTTCCATACCGCAGATCCCCCTACGCCATTTGCGTATCCTATCTTTTCAATGGAATCTTTCTAACGCCGGTATTTAGAGTCGTGGCTGAAGTGAGCGTTAGAAATCTAACGACAAAACTCCAGCCGCAGAAAAAAGTCAGGAGTTAAGAGCTTTATGGGCTAACGCCGGTTTTTAAAGCTCTTAACTACTGTGCTCTAAAGTACACTAACACCCATAAACTACCTATGTACCCCTAAACCGAGGCCCCCCACATCGCCGCCACTCTATTAAAAAATTTTAACCCCTAATCTGCCGACCGCACACCGCCGCCACCTACGTTATCCCTATGAACCCCTAATCTGCTGCCCCTAACACCGCCGACCCCTATATTATATTTATTAACCCCTAATCTGCCGCCCGCCACGTCGCCGCCACCTACCTACAATTATTAACCCCTAATCTGCCGACCGGACCTCACCACTACTATAATAAATGTATTAACCCCTAATCTGCCTCACTCCCGCCTCACTAACCCTATAATAAATAGTATTAACCCCTAATCTGCCCTCCCTAACATTGCCGACACCTAACTTCAAGTATTAACCCCTAATCTGCCGACCGGACCTCACCGCTTCTCTAATAAATGTATTAACCCCTAAAGCTAAGTCTAACCTTAACACTAACACCCCCTAAGTTAAATATAATTTAAATCTAACGAAATAAATTAACTCTTATTAAATAACTTATTCCTATTTAAAGCTAAATACTTACCTGTAAAATAAACCCTAATATAGCTACAATATAAATTATAATTATATTGTAGCTATTTTAGGATTAATATTTATTTTACAGGAAACTTTGTATTTATTTTAACCAGGTACAATAGCTATTAAATAGTTAATAACTATTTAATAGCTACCTAGTTAAAATAATTACAAAATTACCTGTAAAATAAATCCTAACCTAAGTTACAATTAAACCTAACACTACACTATCAATAAATAAATTAAATAAACTATCTACAATTATCTACAATTAAACCTAACACTACACTATCAATAAATTAATTAAATACAATACCTACAAATAAATACAATTAAATAAACTAACTAAAGTACAAAAAATAAAAAAGCACTAAGTTACAAAAAATAAAAAAATATTTACAAACATTAGAAAAATATTACAACAATTTTAAACTAATTACACCTACTCTAAGCCCCCTAATAAAATAACAAAGCCCCCCAAAATAAAAAAATGCCCTACCCTATTCTAAATTTAAAAAGTTCAAAGCTCTTTTACCTTACCAGCCCTTAAAAGGGCCTTTTGTGGGGCATGCCCCAAAGAAAACTGCTCTTTTGCCTGTAAAAGAAAAATACAACCCCCCAACATTAAAACCCACCACCCACATACCCCTAATCTAACCCAAACCCACCTTAAAAAAACCTAGCACTACCCCCCTGAAGATCATCCTACCTTGAGTCGTCTTCACTCAGCCGAGCCACCGATGGAAATGAAGAGGAGATCCGGAGCGGCAGAAGTGATCCTCCAAGGGGCGCTGAAGAAGTCTTCCATCCGATGAAGTGATCCTCCAAGCGGTGCTGAAGAAGTCTTCCATCCGATAAAGTGATCCTCCAAGCGGCGCTGAAGAAGTGTTCCATCCGGGCGATGTCATCTTCCAAGCGGGGTCTTCAATCTTCTTTCTTCACTATCCATCTTGCAGACCTCCGACGCGGAACATCCTGCTGGCCCGACGGACTACCGACGAATGAAGGCTCCTTTAAGGGACGTCATCCAAGATGGCGTCCCTCGAATTCTGATTGGCTGATAGGATTCTATCAGCCAATCGGAATTAAGGTAGGAAAATTCTGATTGGCTGATTGAATCAGCCAATCAGATTCAAGTTCAATCCGATTGGCTGATCCAATCAGCCAATCAGATTGAGCTCGCATTCTATTGGCTGATCGGAACAGCCAATAGAATGCAAGCTCAATCTGATTGGTTGATTGGATCAGCCAATCGGATTGAACTTGAATCTGATTGGCTTATTCCATCAGCCAATCAGAATTTTCCTACCTTAATTCCGATTGGCTGATAGAATCCTATCAGCCAATCGGAATTCGAGGGACGCCATCTTGGATGACGTCCCTTAAAGGAGCCTTCATTCGTCGGTAGTCCGTCAGGCCAGCAGGATGTTCCGCGTCGGAGGTCTGCAAGATGGATCCTGAAGAAAGAAGATTGAAGACCTCGCTTGGAAGATGACATCGCCCGGATGGAAGACTTCTTCAGCGCCGCTTGGAGGATCACTTCATCGGATGGAAGACTTCTTCAGTGCCGCTTGGAGGATCACTTCATCGGATGGAAAACTTCTTCAGCGCCACTTGGAGGATCACTTCATCGGATGGAAGACTTCTTCAGCGCCCCTTGGAGGATCACTTCTGCCGCTCCGGATCTCCTCTTCAGTTCCATCGGTGGCTCGGCTGAGTGAAGACAACTCAAGGTAGGATGATCTTCAGGGGGGTAGTGTTAAAACTCACCACCCACATACCCCTAATCTAACCCAAACCCCCCTTAGGGGTATGTGGGTGGTGGGTTTTAATGTTGGGGGGGTTGTATTTTTCTTTTACAGGCAAAAGAGCAGTTTTCTTTGGGGCATGCCCCACAAAAGGCCCTTTTAAGGGCTGGTAAGGTAAAAGAGCTTTGAACTTTTTTAATTTAGAATAGGGTAGGGCATTTTTTTTATTTTGGGGGGCTTTGTTATTTTATTAGGGGGCTTAGATTAGTTGTAATTAGCTTAAAATTGTTGTAATATTTTTTAAATGTTTGTAACTTATTTTTTGTAACTTAGCTTTTTTTATTTTTTGTACTTTAGTTAGTTTATGTAATTGTATTTAATTGTAGTTATTTGTAGTTAATTTATTTAATTAATTTAATGATAGTGTAGTGTTAGGTTTAATTGTAACTTAGGTTAGGATTTATTTTACAGGTAATTTTGTATTTCTTTTAGCTAGGTAGTTATTAAATAGTTATTAACTATTTAATAACTATTCTAACTAGATAAAATAAATACAAAGTTACCTGTAAAATAAATATAAATCCTAAAATAGCTACAATGTAATTATTAATTATATTGTAGCTATCTTAGGGTTTATTTTACAGGTAAGTATTTAGTTTTAAATAGGAATAATTTATTAAAGTATAGTGTAGTGTTAGGTGTAATTGTAACTTAGGTTAGTTTTTATTTTACAGGTAAATTTCTCTTTATTTTAGCTAGGTAACTATTAAATAGTTAATAACTATTTAATAGCTATTGTACCTAGTTAAAATAAATTGAAATTTGCCTGTAAAATAAATATTAATCCTAAAATAGCTACAATATAATTATAATTTATATTGTAGCTATATTAGGGTTTATTTTACAGGTAAGTATTTAGCTTTAAATAGGAATAATTTATTTAATAAGAGTTAATTTATTTCATTAGATTTAAATTATGTTTAATTTAGGGGGGTGTTAGTGTTAAGGTTAGACTTAGCTTTAGGGGTTAATAACTTTATTATAGTAGCGGCGAGGTCCGGTCGGCAGATTAGGGGTTAATACTTGAAGTTAGGTGTCGGCGATGTTAGGGAGGGCAGATTAGGGGTTAATACTATTTATTATAGGGTTATTGAGGCGGGAGTGAAGCGGATTAGGGGTTAATAACTTTATTATAGTAGCGGTGAGGTCCGGTCGGCAGATTAAGGGTTAATAATTGTATGAATAATTGTATGTAGGTGGAGGCGACGTTGGGGGCGGCAGATTAGGGGTCAATAAATATAATATAGGGGTCGGCGGGGGTTAGGGGCAGCAGATTAGGGGTTCATAGGGATAACGTAGGTTGCGGCGGTGTATGGAGCGGCAGATTAGGGGTTAACAAAAATATGCAGGTGTCAGCGATAGCGGGGGCGGCAGATTAGGGGTTAATAAGTGTAAGGTTAGGGGTGTTTAGACTCGGGGTACATGTTAGGGTGTTAGGTGCAGACTTAGAAAGTGTTTCCCCATAGAAAACAATGAGGCTGCGTTAGGAGCTGAACGCTGCTTTTTTGCAGGTGTTAGGTTTTTTTTCAGCTCAAAATGCCCCATTGTTTTCTATGGGGGAATCTTGCACGAGCACGTTTTTGAAGCTGGCCGCGTCCGTAAGCACCGCTGGTATTGAGAGTTGCAGTGGCGGTAAATATGCTATACGCTCCCTTTTTGGAGCCTAACGCAGCCCTTCTGTGAACTCTAAATACCAGCGGTATTTAAAAGGTGCGGGAGAAAAAAGCACGCATAGCTAATGCACCTCTTTGGCCGCAGAACTCTAAATCTAGCCGATAGTGTGCAGTGTTTTTAAATACAATCGTAGCATGTTGGATACTCAATGTTAATTTGCCCCTTTTATTTATCTTGGTCAATAAAAGATTGGTTTTCAATATGCATGTCATTATTAATAATAAAAGTGCAGGATTGAAAAAAAAAAATTTGTGCTGGTTAGTGTGTTTGTTTTTAAAGGTCAGTATATTATATTGTTGGAAAGCATTATATAATCGGATCTCAAATAGAACTGGTAAATAGACCCTTCTGAAATTTACATTGTGTGGTTAAAGTGACCTTAATCACTTATTTCTCAAATCATTACTTAATTAAAGCTTGCAGTTTTACTCAAGTTTAATGATATTATGTAATCTAATACATTCTCTTTATATCCTTTGTTGAAAATCTAGATAGGATCAGTTATTGATGCTAGGTGGATGCACATAGATGTCCTGTGTGATAGGCTCATCCATGTGCATTGCTTTTTCAACCACAAAGGATATCTGAAGAATGAGAAAAAAAAATTGAATTAAATTGGAATGTTGGTTAATATTGTATTTGAAATCTGAATCAGGTATGAAAATCATTGGTTTTCATGACCCTTTTAAAAATATATGATGGACTGATGATATATGTTCAGATTTTAACATGATACTGTATCTACAGTATATCAATTTTCAAATATGTATAGTAAAACATTTAATACTATGGCAGTTAATTTGTCATTCTTAAAAAAAAGCCTTGTCATAGTGATGTAAAAATATTGGCATTTCAATCATACATTAAATAGCTCAGAGACATTAATTTATTGATTTTACGTTGAATCATAAGTGCCATGCTTACCATTTTCAATAACATATTTGGTTTACTGTTTTAAATAATAAGCAAACCATACATAAAAATGTAAACCTACATTATATAAATACTAGTGTTAAAGCCTGTGTACACAGGCCAAAATGTTTAAGGAAAGAAATATACCTATCCCTCTATCCCTATCCCTGTATCTCTATCCCTATCCCTCTATTCATCTATCCTTCTAGCGATATCCCTCTATTCATCTATCTCTATCAATCTATACCTCTATCTCTATCCCTATCCCTCTATCCATATCCCTCTATCTCTATCCCTCTATATCTATCCCTCTATTCATCTATCCCTATCCCTCTATCTCTATCCCTGTCTCTATCCCTCTATTCATCTATCCTTCTATCCCTATCCCTCTATTCATCTATTCCTCTATCTCTCTCCCTCTATCTATCCCTTAATTCATCTATCCTTCTATCTCTATCCCTCTATTCATCTATCCTTCTATCTCCATACCTCTATTCATCTATCTCTATCCCTATCCCTATCCCTCTATCACTATCCCTCTATGCCTATCCTTCTATCCATCTATCTCTCTATCTCTAACCCTCTCTCCTATTCCTCTATCCCTATCCCTCTATCTCCATCCCTCTATCTCTTTATTTTTCTGCTGTGCAGGATCCCCCTAAACCTCCAACCTCCCTGATCCCCCCTCAAACAGCTCTCTAACCCTCCCCCCTCTGACTATTGCCGCCATCTTAGGTACTGGCAGCTGTCTGCCAGTACCTATAACACCTTTTTTTTTTATGTATATTAATTTTTTTTCTGTAGTGTAGTGGTCCCACCACCTCCCCACCTCCCACAATCACCATTCAGTACCTCCCACACCCCCAAACCCCTTTTCTGTAGTGTAGCTGCCCCTTCCCTCCCTGTTCTTTAACAAAATAATTTCTGTAGCTTAGGGCCCTCCCACTTCCTCCCCTTCCTTCTCCCCTCCGCTGCTGAGCCACCTACCTGCCTCCCGCCCACACCAGCAGAAGATTGTTACAGATGGTGACACACACAGTGACACGTCTGTAACGATTAGGCATCTGCCCTCATATGGAGGCAGATCACCAATCGCACTCCGGCTCCATATGTGGCAGATGCCTGGAGTTTCAGGAGCTCTCAGCTGTAACTTAACTGCTGACAGTGCTGGAACTTCCTGAAGCTATCTCGCGCCTGCGGTTAAGGCAGGTATGTTTGTCCTCGCGCAGTCGCTACTGGGCATGGCTGCATCGGACAAACATATGTGGCCTTTTATAATATAAACTATTCACTGCATTCTGGTGTTTTTTCCTCTCCTGTAACTCTCTTTTGGTACATTAATAGAGTCCCTGTCAATCTGCAAACTATTCACTGCACTCTGGTGTTTTTTCCTCTCCTGTAACGCTCTTTTGGTACGTGTATATGTATATTGAGCAAATGATTTTAGGTTGTTAATTTAGTCCTGCATTTGTTGTAATGTTATTCAATGTCTTACTTCTAATGTTTTGTTAATTGCCATGTGATGTTCAATCCTTATCAATACTTGCTATTATTCTTAAATTTATAGCTGTCTTATGCCATAGTTTTAACCTCCTCCAAAGTTTACTGTCTGTTTACTTAACTTATCTCACCCTGACCAGACTAGAATCTAACTTTCTAGGGCCCGATCCAATATGCAGCGTCGGCCGCAAAAGCTGGCAACGCCAAATTTTGCGCTGGTTTGGTATCACATATACGGCGTAACCTAGAAGTTACGCTCGTATATTTCTGCCTTCGGCCGTAGTTTTTTGGCCCATAGACAGGTATACCAAACCCGCGCAGTTTGGTATCCAATATACAGCGTAAGGACTTACGTGGCGAAAATGGAGAAATCTTACTCCATTTTCACCTTGCCACAAATTGCAGGCGTAGTAAGCCTTACTCTGAGTATTGGAGCCCCGTAACTCCCTAAACTGCCTGCAAAATAAAACCTAACATCTAACGTATTCCCAATGTCTATCTACCTGTCAACCGCAATCCCCCGCCGCAATCCCTAATAAAGTGTTTAACCCCCTAAACCGCCGCTCCCGGACCTCACCGCCACCTACATTAAATGTCTAACCCCCTAATGTGATCCCCCTACACCAGCCGCCACCTACATTAAAATTATTAACCCCTAATGTAATCCCCCTACACCGCCGCCATCTATATTAAAATTATTACCCCTAATGTAAGCCCCCTATCCCGCCGCCACCTATTTTAACTACATTACCCCCTAATCTAATCCCCCTACACCGCCGCCATCTATTTTAACTATATTACCCCCTAATGTGAGCCCCCTACACCGCCGCCACCTACATTAAAATTATTAACCCCTAATGTAATCCCCCTACACCGCCGCCATTTATATTAAAATTATTACCCCCTAATGTGAGCCCCCTACCCCGCCGCCACCTATTTTAACTACATTACCCCCTAATCTAATCCACCTACCCCGCTGCCACCTATATTAAAATTATTAACCCCTAATCTAATCCCCCTACACCGCCGCCACCTATAATAAATGTATTACCCACTAAAACACTAAAATGTCCCTACCCTAAACTAAATTACAAATAGCCCTGAAAAGGGCCTTTTGCGGGGCATTGCCCCAAAGTAACCAGCTCTATTACCAGCCCTTATAAGGGCCTTTTGCGGGGCATTGCCCCAAAGTAACCAGCTCTATTACCAGCCCTTAAAAGGGCCTTTTGCGGGGCATTGTCCCAAAGCAATCAGCTCTTTTACCTAACCTTAAGATAGCTACAATATAATTAATAATTACATTGTAGCTATTTTAGGGTTTATATTTATTTTACAGGTAAATTGGTAATTATTTTAACTAGGTAGCTATTAAATAGTTATTAATTATTTAATAGCTATTGTACCTAGTTAAAATACATACAAAGTTACCTGTAAAATAAATTTAAGCCCTAAAATAGCTACAATGTAATTATTCGGTTTATTTTATAGGTAAGTATTTAGTTTTAAATAGGAATATTTTAGTTAATAAGATTAATATTATTTAGATTATTGCAATAATAATTAATTTAGGGGTGTTAGGGTTAGATAGGGTTAATATAGTTAATATATATAATATAATAACTATATTAACTATATTAACCCTAATATAATTAGGGTTAATTTATATTAAAATTATTACCCCCTAATGTGAGCCCCCTACACCGCCGCCACCTACTTTAAAATTATTAACCCCTAATGTAATCCCCCTACACTGCCGCCATCTATATTAAAATTATTACCCCCTAATGTAAGCCCCCTATCCCGCCACCACCTATATTAAAATTATTAACCCCTAATCTAATCCCCCTACACCGCCGCCACCTATAATAAATGTATTACCCACTAAAATACTAAAATGTCCCTACCCTAAATTAAATTACAAATAGCCCTGAAAAGGGCCTTTTGCGGGGCATTGCCCCAAAGTAACCAGCTCTATTACCAGCCCTTAAAAGGGCCTTTTGCAGGCCATTGCCCCAAAGTAACCAGCTCTATTACCAGCCCTTAAAAGGGCCTTTTGCGGGGGATTGTCCCAAAGTAATCAGCTCTTTTACCTAACCTTAAGATAGCTACAATATAATTAATAATTAATAATTACATTGTAGCTATTTTAGGGTTTATATTTATTTTACAGGTAAATTGGTAATTATTTTAACTAGGTAGCTATTAAATAGTTATTAACTATTTAATAGCTATTGTACCTAGTTAAAATACATACAAAGTTACCTGTAAAATAAATATAAACCCTAAAATAGCTATAATTTAATTATTCGGTTTATTTTATAGGTAAGTATTTAGTTTTAAATAGGAATATTTTAGTTAATAAGATTAATATTATTTAGATTTATTGCAATAATAATTAAGTTAGGGGTGTTAGGGTTAGATAGGGTTAATATAGTTAATATATATAATATAATAACTATATTAACTATATTAACCCTAATATAATTAGGGTTAATATAGTTAATATAGGTGGCGGCGGTGTAGGGGGGTCAGATTAGGGGTTAATATATTTAATATAGGTGGCGGCGGTGTAGGGGGGTCAGATTAGGGGTTAATATATTTAATATAGGTGGCGGCGGTGTAGGGGGATTAGATTAGGGGTTAATATATTTAATATAGGTGGTGGTGGTGTAGGGGGTCAGATTACAGGTAAAAGAGCTGATTACTTTGGGACAATGCCCCGCAAAAGGCCCTTTTAAGGGCTGGTAATAGAGCTGGTTACTTTGGGGCAATGCCCCGCAAAAGGCCCTTTTAAGGGCTGGTAATAGAGCTGATTACTTTGGGGCAATGCCACGCAAAAGGCCCTTTTCAGGGCTATTTGTAATTTAGTTTAGGGTAGGGACATTTTAGTATTTTAGGGGGTAATACATTTATTATAGGTGGCGGCGGTGTAGGGGGAATAGATTAGGGGGTAATCATTTTAATATAGGTGGCGGCGGGGTAGGGGGATTAGATTAGGGGTTAATCATTTTAATATAGGTGGCGGCGGTGTAGGGGGATTAGATTAGGGGGTAATATAGTTAAAATAGTTGGCAGCGGGGTAGGGGGCTCACATTAGGGGGTAATCATTTTAATATAGATGGCGGCGGTGTAGGGGGATTACATTAAGGGTTAATAATTTTAATGTAGGTGGCGGCGGTGTAGGGGGATCACATTAGGGGGTTAGACATTTAATAAAGGTGGCGGGGGTGTAGGGGGATTAGATTAGGGGTTAATAATTTTAATATAGGTGGCGGCGGTGTAAGGGGGTCAGATTAGGGGGTAGTACATATAATGTAGGTAGCGGCAGGGTAGGGTGCTCACATTACGGGATAATATAGTTAAAATAGGTGGCGGCAGAGTAGGGGGATCATATTAGGGGGTAATATAGTTAATGTAGCTGGCGGCAGGGTCCGGGAGCGGCGGTTTAGGGGTTAATACATTTATTGTTAGGAGTGAGAGGGGGGATTGCGGATAGAGGGTTATACATGTCGGGCTATGTTTGGGAGGCGTGTTTGACAGTTACGGGAGATTTTATAATTTAGTCAGTTTTTGTAGGCGGCAGTTTCTAAAGTGCCGTAAATCACTGGCGACTCCAGAAATTTGTACTCACGCAGATTTCTGGACATCGCTAGTTTGTCAGACTTACGGCACTTTAGCATCTGACGGCGCAGTATATGGGATAGCTTGAGTTGCGAGCTGAAACTACAGGCGGCACAGGTTTCCACGCTTGTGCCGAAACCTGCGCCCTATATCGGATTGCGCCCCTAATTGGCCTTTAATCTGTCTTTGATTTATCAATCAAGTAATTTAGTGGACACAGCTGACTTCCCTGCCTATATATTTAAAGGGAAAGTTTACTCAAAAATGTTCTCCCCTTTAATTTGTTCCCAATGATCCACTTTACCTACTGGAGTGTATTAAATTGTTTATAAGTATTTCCATTGCCCTTATATTGGCATTTGAAATAGTTTATGTAGTCTGTTGTATCCACACCTATCCTTAAAGTTTTTGGCCTCAAGGCCAAGCTGTGTTGACACAGCCAGTAGCAGAAATTACACTCCCAGGAGAGTATAGAAGAGATAAAGTAATAAAATGTAAATTTTCCATTGTTCTCTCCAAATATTGGTGATTGGTTTATGGACAGATATAAGATAAAGAACAAGGTATATTTGCACAATGTGATAAAGTAATGAGATCTGATTATACCTACAAGCTCAACCCATTTTATTAGGTTGTGGCTTCAAAACACAAAATCAGCTAATTCATATACACAAATAAGCCTTAAAAAAGCAAATCTCATACATTTTATACAATGCAGTTGGTAAAAAAAAGTAATTGGAAACACATTAAGGGAAAAACAATTTTATAATATACTGTCCCTTTAACATTAGCTTGGGCTGTGCTTTGCCTGGGCAGTGTGCATTGTTACAACAACATATGTTCACATTTGTGAAGTAAACATTTTATAAGTGAGGTATTAAGAAAAGAATTATACAAGAATTGAACAAGGATTGGGCAAGGGGCAAGACACAAGGCAAGTACTTTTGTAATATTATGTTTATGTACCTAATTGTTTCCTTATGCAATTGCTGCTGTAATACTGTGTCTTATGTGTTTAATTGGTTCCCACTTTTGTAAAAATGCTCAATATATTTGTAATACTTTTTGCTGCCTCTTGTCTTTATAGCAAACTATATTATTCAATTACTCTTTCTCCCTCTCCACCTGCACTGTTCATTAGCCCTTTTGTACTCATTTGCTTTACCTATTCCTAAACACTCTCTCTCCCCCTGCACCTCATGTCATTATTGCAAATCTGTATCCAGGGCCGTCTTTAATATTGACTGGACCCTGGGTAAACATTTTCTTGCCCATGCAATTTCGCTCTCCACCCCAATATCCCAAAAAAATAACTAAATCAATTTATTTTATAAAATATTTTTTTTAAATGATTAGCCCAGCAGTGGATCATCCACTGTTGGGCAAATCATTTTCAAAAAAATATGAAATAAATTGCAATATGTGAAACTGGACCTAAGCAGTACTAATAAGTAAATAGATATATAATTTCCTCCACTGTAGATTAATTTAAAATATTTACTAATTAATTAATTCATTAATTAATTAAATGTTGTTTTTTTAATTTATTGATATATTTTTTTTAAGTACATAAATATTTAATGCAATGCACGGCATTGCATAGTCAAAATCAGTGTCGGACCTAATGTCTACAGGACCCCGGTGCAAGAATTTATTTTGGGCCCCCTAAAAGCATCTCATAAGTTTTGGGATATTCACTACATATTTAATGTTTAGACAGCCACTGTACAGCAAAATTACCACTTTCATGAATTCCAAGGTAATGCCTAACATAACAAACTCCCCTAACCCATATACACACACACTCTCCAGAGCATACACATATATAGATGTAAACACAAACACACACTCTCCAGAGCATACACATATACATGTACACACAAACACACACTCTCCAGAGCATACACATGTAGGCACAAACACACACTTTCCAGAGCATACACATGTACACACAAACACACATTACAGAGCACACACAAATTTATGTACACATTATATATAATCCATTATTAAAAATACAATGTATGTATGCCTCAAGACGGAAGAGAGCAGTGTCTGCAGCTGCACAGATGTTCAAATCCTCATGTGTCTGCCGCTCCAACTTTCTGCTGCATGCGCCTACAGTATGCCCTACCCTGAACAATCCCCACCACCAGAGCAGGACCTTTTCTTATGCAGTAGGATTGGCTGGATGCTGAGTTAGGGCTTAGCATTGAGTGCTGCACAGTGCACACCTAAAACAGCACATGGCACTAGCTTGGCATGACACATGACACCGGCATGGTCTGGCACAGCTTCTCACAAATAAATATAAGCAGAGAACTTTTGACTGTGACAGTATTAGAACTGACATTAGCAGTCTGGCATGAACCAAAAAAAAAAAAAAATATTTTTTTAGGACTCTTGGGCCCCACAACAAAGACTGGGCCCTGGGCAGCTGCCCCTTTTGCCCTGTGTTAAAGATGGCCCTGTCTGTATCTCATCTCATGTCACTCTCCCTCTTGCTTTTACTAACTGCTGGTGACATCTCCCCTAATCCTGATCCCCAACAACTTCCTAGCCGTGCACATCCATTTCATAGACTCAGAAAACAAAACTCTGGCAACCGTACTCACATTAATCTTGCATCCAAAGCCACTACCCCTTTCACTTGTGCACTCTGAAACTCTTGCTCTGTTTGTAACAAGCTCACTTCTATACATGACCTCTTTATCTCCCGCTCCCTCAACCTTCTGGCCCTAACAGAAACCTGGCTCTTTCCCCTAGACACAGCATCCACTGCTGCTCTGTCACATGGGGGTCTCCACTTCAGCCATACTCCTAGGTCTGGTAAAAGACAAGAAGGCAGTGTAGGTATTTTACTTTCCTCTCGTTGCACCTTTCAACAAATACATCCCATCTCTTCCCTCACATTTTCCTCATTCGAAACCCACATGATTTGCTTATTCTCTCCCCTCTCTATACATGTTGCAGTCATATACCGACCCCTTGGCTCCTCATCTCAATTTCTAGATCACTTGGCTGCCTGGATACCTTACCTTATTTCCTTTCCTCAGACACCCCTGCCCTCATTCTTGGTGACTTCAACATCCCTCTTGACAATCCCACTGCCTCCTCTGCAAAACAACTTCTGCAACTCACCTCCTCTTTCGGTTTGTCACAATGGACTGATTCTCCCACTGACAAAGACGGTCACTCCCTTGACCTGATCTTAAGCTATCGATGCACTATTTCAAAATTCACAAACTCCCTTTTCCTCTTTCTGACCACCATCTTCTCACTTGCAACATATCATCCCTCCCTATAACTCTCCCTCCTTCTACTCCTCACACCAAACTTCACAGAAGCATTATGTCATTAGATCAGGAAGAGCTTGCTAATTCCCTCAAACCTCTCCTCTCATCCTGCTCCTCCTTTTCCTGCCCTGACCAATCTATCTGCCACTATAATTCCAACCTTACATCCATCCTTGACAATCTGACGCCTCTTACCATATCTCGGAAATCACACACTTGTCCTCAGCCCTGGCATACTCTTCTGACACGGTACCTATGCAGATGTTCCCGTACTGCTGAGAGGCACTGGAGAAAATCTCGGAGTTCAGCTGATTTTCTTCATTACAAATTCATCTTGAACTCAAACTATTCTGCCCTTAATCTCATTAAGCAACATTACTTCTCTACTCTTATCTCTACTCTTTCTTCAAACCCAAAACGTCTGTTCTCCACTTTCAATACTCTTCTCTGCACACCCCCACCTCCTAATACAACTTCTCTGTCAGCTCAAGACTTTGCCAGCCACTTTAATAACAAAATCGACTCCATCAGAAACAAAATCATCTCTTAACATGCTTCCATTCTCTCACCCCCTCAAATGCTCGCAATCAACCACAACCCACATGGCCATAAACTTAGCTCTTTCTCCCCTGTTACTGAGGAAGAAGTTTCTGCACTTATACTGTGCTCTCGACTCACTACCTGTACCCTTGACCCTATCCCCTCACAGCTAGTCCCCTCTATACCCCTATACTCACACACACTTTCAACCTCTCCCTCAGCACCGTTAAATTTCCCTCATCTCTGAAACATGCACTGGTCACACCTATCCACAAAAAAACTTCCTTTGATCCAACCTCCCCATTCAACTACCGCCCTGTTTCCGTCCTCCCTCTTGCCTCAATGCTAGTATTTGCATGGCTATCCCATGTCCTTACATTAAACTCCCTCCTTGACCCACTGCAATCTGGATTTCATCCCCATCACTCCACAGAGACAGCAATCATTAAGGTTAGCAATGACCTACTTACAGCAAAATCAAAAGGCCACTTCTTTCTGCTTATCCTCCTTGATCTGTCTGTAGCCTTTGATACTGTTGACCACCCTTTTTTGCTCCAAACCCTCCAATCCTTTGGCATTTGTGAGTGTGACACAGCCCTCTTATGGTTTTCCTCCTAACTGTCAAACAATACCTTTAGTGTAGCCTTCTCTGGAGCCTCCTCTGCCGCAAGGCTCTTTCCTCAGTCCCCTTCTCTTCTCAATCTGCACGTCATCATTAGGTTCCCTAATTAAGTCCCATGGTTTCCAATATCATTTGTATGAGGATGACACCCAAATCTACTTCTCTGCACCAGACCTATCTCCTTCCTTGCTAACCCGTGTCACTAACTGTCTTTCTCACATCTTTTTCTGGATGTCCTCTCATTACCTCAAGCTAAATCTCTCCAAAACTGAGCTCCTTATTTTCCCCCCTTCTTCCAAAATCTCCACCCCCAATCTCTCTATAACTGTTGAGAACTCCATCATTACCCATACCCCGCATGCCCAATGTCTTGGGGTCACATTTGACTCAGATCTTTCTTTCACTCCTCACATTGTATGTATGTATGTATGTATGTATTGGGTACTTGTAAAGCGCGGCTAATCACCGTAAGGGTCTCAAGGCGCTGCTCAGTCCTTGGCTAAAGCCTGCCGCTTGCACCTTAAAAATAGCTCTAAAATGAGAAATTTCCTTACACAAGACACAACTAAGATTTTAATCCACTCTCTCATCCTTTCCTGCCTCGATTACTGCAACCCTGTCCTCTCTGGTCTCCCCAGCTGCCTCCTAGCTCCTTTACAATCCATAATGAATGCCTCTGCCAGGCTCATCTTCCTTACATGTTGCTCTTCATCTGCTGCATCTCTCTGCCAATCCCTTCACTGACTTCCTCTTACCTCTAGGATTAAACACAAAATTCTCACTCTGACATACAAAGCCCTCAACTGCACTGCTCCCCCTATATCTCAGGCCTTGTCTCCAGATACTCTCCCTCCTGTCCCCTTCGCTCTGCTCATGACCTCCTACTCCCCTCCTCTCTTGTTACCTTCTCACACTCCCGCTTACAGGACTTCTCCAGACTGGCTCCCATCTTGTGGAACTCTCTGCCTCGCTCCACAAGACTCTACTATTCAGGGATGCATACAACCTACACTAAACTTTCTTTATACCAACTCCTCTCCTTCATTCCTATCCCCTGAACCCCCTTAGCATGTAAGCCTAAGAGTCCAGCTGTTTGTAGATCACCTTCTTAAGAGCTGACTACAACAGTGCGACTCTTGGCAGGGCCCTCTACCCGCTTAATCCCTATAAATGTTTTGTTGTACTCCGCCTTTGTTTATAGCACTGCGGAATCTGTTGGCGCTCTAAAAATAACCGATAATAACAATATAGGATTATCTGCTGTTATTTTAAACAACCATTGCTCATTTACTCATTTAAAAAGGTCAGAGAGTCCATTGAAGAACAAGCACTACCAGAGCAACATTTCCACAGGCAGTGCCAAAGGGGGCCAGTGTCTACTCAGAAGGCCAGAGAGAGTCCATTGTAGAACAAGCACTACCAGAGCACCATTTCTACCGACAATGCCAAACAGGGCCAGTGTCCACTCAGAAGAACAGAGAGAGTCCATTGTAGAACAAGCACTACCATTGCACCATTATCACAGGCAGTGCCAAAGGGAGCCAGGGTCCACTCAGAAGGCCAGAGAGTCTATTGCAGAACAAGCAATACAAGAGCACCATTTCAACAGGCAGTGCCAAAGGGAGCCAGTGTCCACTCAGAAGGCCAGAGAGTCCATGGCAGAACAAGCACTACCAGAGCACCATTTCCACAGGCAGTGCCAAATGGGCCAGTGTCCTCTCAGAAGGCCAGAGAGAGTCCGTTGTAGAACAAGCACTACCAGAGCACCATTTCCACAGGCAGTGCTAAAGGGGACCAGTGTCCACTCGGAAGGTCAGAGAATCCATTGTAGAACAAGCAATACCAGAGCACCATTTCCACAGACAGTTCCAAAGGGGACCAGTGTCCACTCGGAAGGTCAGAGAGTCCATTGTAGAACAAGCACTATCAGAGCACTATTTCAACAGGCAATGCCAAAGAGGGTCTGTGTCCATTCAGAAGGCCAGAGAGTCCAATGCAGAACAAGCAAGTCTCTTCCTCACCTTGGACTCTGTCCTCCTGGTGTCTGTCACTGAATTAACAACTTCAGTGAGAAACACCCAGATGGCTTGCCTCTCTGCAGAGCTGGTATAGACCAGCTGGTCTCTAAAAAGCTTGGAGTAGTTGGCCTCCAGGGCAGAGACCAGTGCCTCATTCTCCTTGGGTGAGAACCTGATGCAAAATATTTTGCTATTCAGAAATATCTAATTAGGATAGATTGAATGATAAAAACTGACAAAATGGTGTACGTGTAGGCTGTATTTATTACCAAACTTTATCATGGGACTGGGTCTAGTTGTTCTGATAGGATAAGTGTTTTATATTTTGTATCATTTTTTGGGTCACACACACTAATGTTATGTGTAGCATGTTTTATTGAACATGTGTGACTGTGAAGGGTGTGTCTCTACATGAATGTAACATAATACTTCTTCCTGTTTCCTCAGAAATGAAACCAGCTATGCCTGTGCTCAATTCCCTCTATGTAGCGTTTGTGTAATATTTAGATTTTGACAAATATTGATTATGATATTAAAATATATATATATATATATATATATATATAAATATTGTGTAATAAGACTATGGAGCTTGACGCCTTGTGTTTCCAGCGAGCCTTCAGGCTCACCGAAAAACAGAAGTTATGATGCAGCGGTCTAAAGACCGCTGCTCCATAACCTCTCCGCATGCTCTGAGGCAGCGGACAGAAATCAACCCAATCGAATACAATCGGGTTGATTGACACACCCTGCTAGCGAAAATCTGCAGGGGGCAGCATTGCACCAGCAGTTCACAAGAACTGCTGGTGCAATGATAAATGCAGACAGTCTATGCTGTTGGCATTTATCGATGTGCAGTGGATATGATCCGCTATATCTGATCATGTCCGCTCGCACCATAATAAATAGGCCCCCATATTGTAAACAAATTATAACTAATAGTCATTACCATTACAGTATATTTTAAAACAAATCAGGCATTTTTATAATTAGTCTTAAATTTAATGTACTGTCATAACTCTGTGTAACTTCATAACCTCTCTTTTCAAACATAGAATATATATAAAAAACAAAGGAAGTCTAATATATTTATAAAAACATTTTATTATTGAAATTAAACAAAAAAGTTTGTTTAATGTTTCCTTAGTATCGAACTCCTAAAATGTTCTGCCTTGCAAAATTGCCATTTCACTGATACAAAAAGTACATTATAGCAGTGGTCACAAAGATGCATTCTGTATTTTACTTACAAAATGGTTGTAAATGATGTTGTCTCCGACATTGGCCCCTTCATCCTGGTCGTACCCCTCATATGGTTCTTCGTCTTGGATGATCTGCAGAAATCCCCCCATGTTGTGCGATGTTGTAGAGGACGCTGTATACAATGATGATCTTCACCCCCTTCTCCGGGGCTGTATTGTAGGACTCCTCCAGAATGATTAAGACACCAGAACCTTATCTTGAGAAGCCCAAACAGCCTTTCAATGACAGCCCGGGTTCTGATGTGAGCCTCATTGTAGATTTGCGAGGCTCGTTGGTGGGGTTGCATACTGGCGTTATGAGCAGGCTTCGGTTCATGTAACGCAAGTCACCTATTGAGTATTAAAATAAAAAAAGTGGTCAATATCAGTAGAGATTTTTTTTTTTAAATGAAAAGCACAAAAATATAATATAATGTATCCTTTCTCAGAATTTCACAAATGATGTCAAATAAAAAAAAAATCTCTAAATATCTTTACTGTGCAAGATGTAATTATTTTGAAAAAAAAAACACCTGATAATTTGAAGTTAAGATACATTTTTAATGAATTCAAATCAATCAAATCTCATAAAAAAGCATAAATTGCACTTTGCGATACACAATTCGTCAACAAAAGTTAAAACTCTATGGGCTAGATTACAAGTGAGGCACAAACTATTACAAGTGGAGCAAAAACGCAATTGCACTAGCACAATCACAATTTCCGCATCAATCCTTACCGCAATCTGAGATCTGTTGTTAACTGTTTTAAAAAAAAAATGTTGCACAAAACATTCAAAAATACATAACAAAGTATACTTACACTCATATTAACACTTTCTAAAAAAAATAATTTAAAAAAAATATTGCACAACTAAGGGTTCAAAAATATTAGATATCGGGTGTTAGAAAAAAAAAGCAGCCAAAATACTTTAACATAGAGACAAACATACAGATACATTGCTAAAGATGTATTTGTATGTATATAGATATGTATATGTATATATATATATATATATATATATATATATATATATATATGTGTGTGTGTGTGTACATATATATTAATGTATTTATATGTGTATATGTACGTATGTACAGTCATATATACACATGTAAACATATAAATATATATGTACCCATATATAGACATATATATATAAGTGTATTAGAGACATTTGACATTAAGTAGATGAAAAGATGTGAAAACATTTATATGCAATATTCATACTTAATAAAGATTTTAACTATGTATTTAATGTAAATATTTCATATTTGCTAATGCGAATATGCTATGTTGTTTGCGTGATGGGTGTTTATTTTCATCAAAAAAAAAATTCTCTATTGACTTCTATAAGGAATGCGTAAATGGGATGGTGTTTGCGTAATCTCGGGTGTAATTTTTTCTCTCTACTTTTGTCTCCATTGATTTCCATGGGGGAATACAAGCATACGCATGCGACAACTTAAGTTAGGATTTTGGCACTATTCGGGTTACCGCTAGCGCAATATACGTTTTTTCAAACTTGTAATAGGAGCGCAACCTGTTAGCGCAAAAAACTTTACAGCTGAGTTTTTGTGATCGAAAAAAAAAAATACCGCCCTATATAGACTTTTTAAGATACAAAACATCTCCTGAGCACTGAGTAATGCTTTAATAAAAATTGGCAATGCTAATAAAGCTAAGATATTGATGCAAACAAGCTGCTGCCTATTGAGCCTATACATATCATAAATCTGGGCATCACTCATAGCATCCAAGGTGAGCCTCAACCTCTGCACCAGAGGTGCCCGCACCCAAGGCAAAGGCCTCTCTACCCTCACACGTTCCCTGCATCTCTATCCGAGTGTATTAAACAAAAGTTGTCCAACACCACCAACACAAGCTAACTGAGGATCCATATTTGCAAAGCAAAATAGCGATAGCCAAATAGCAAAGCAAACGATAGGGCACTGATAAGCAATGGTAATCAAACACACTAGAGCGATCTGATACACACTGTCGGTCATCAGGGACATATTGGCAATTATGTTTTTTAGATTTATACTGCAATAGTCCAATGGGAGGCCATTAGTAATGAGTGTTGACCGTATGCAGCTGAAATGCATTGAAAAGATACAAGCGTGATTGGTTTACCATAGCTTTGGTCTCTGGCAAATGAGTTGCGTGATAATAGAGATTGCACATGCACGCAATGGTTTACCATGAGCTTGTAATAGGAAGGTAATTTAACGCCTGACAGTACCCATAGAAAACATAGAGAGCGCAATTTATTGCAAACTAGCGCAATTGAAGTTGCAGTAACTTAAACATCGCTCCACTTGTAATACGAATTTGAACACAAAATATACTGTGACTTCGCAATCTCATTTGCATACTTTGCACAAATGATAGCGGTCCACTCGTAATCTGGCACAAAGTTGACAAAACTAAAAAAACACTGCAACATACGTTCAATTATTTTGCCTGCTTTTGCTGCAAATTGATTCTGAAAATGATTCTTGTCCCACTCTTCCTTAGAGAGTCATCAATAAAAACAAGTGACCAAGTTCCATTGGAAGCCATACATTCTCATACCATAACACTCCACCATGTTTAAAATTATGATATACTGTAGGTTGATCTTAGTTTCATCTGTTCAAAGAATATTGTTCCAGGACTGGGTTTTGTTTTGTTTTTTATATGTTTTTAGGCAATGTTCTGTCCTTCCCTTCTTGAGGCTTCAAAGTGGTTTGTAACTTATAGTAAACCCATTTTATTTCTTTTCATAAAGATTGTAGACTTTGATAATGATATGCCTTCCTTCTGGAGAGTTGGCTTAGCGAGATGTTGTGAAGTGGGTTTTCTTCCACAGTTGTCTTCTGTGATCGTCCAGGCCTTTTAGTGTTGCTGAGCTCACCAGTGAGTTACTTCATCTAAGAATGTACCAAATTGTTGATTAGGCCATTCCTAATGAATGTGCTATCTCTCTGATGGGTTTATTTGGTGTTTTTTTTCTTTTGTTTTTTAAACCTTTAGTTGCATTCACAGCTCTTTGGACCTCATACTGAGGGGTCACAGCAACATCTTCCAAATGCAAATTCCACATTGTCACTCCTTAATTGTTAATGAAGTAACAAAGGAACAGCCCCCAAAAGGTCATGAAGTAGCCTTTCATTTAATTGTCAGTTTACTTTTGGTCCTTTGGGGAAAAAGTACTACATATAAAAGTGCGGTAATTCCTAAACCATTCATACAATTTGGATGTAAATACCCTCAAATTAATCTGACTGCACTTTAAGCCCAAATTCATTATACAGCTTTAACTCTAATATATATTATAAACAGTTAAAATAACTACAAGCTCCTCAATGTCTAAATATTTATAGACCTAAGTGTATATACAATATATATATATATATATATATATATATATATAGTATATACCTATATATATATATATATATATATATATATATATATATATATATATATATATATATATATATATATACACTGCTCAAAAAAATAAAGGGAACACTTAAACAACACAATGTATCTCCAAGTCAATCACACTTCTGTGAAATCAAACTGTCCACTTAGGAAGCAACACTGAGTGACAATCAATTTCACATGCTGTTGTGCAAATGGGATAGACAACAGGTGGAAATTATAGGCAATTAGCAAGACACCCCCAATAAAGGAGTGGTTCTGCAGGTGGTGACCACAGACCACTTCTCAGTTCCTATGCTTTCTGGCTGATGTTATGGTCACTTTTGAATGCTGGTGGTGCTTGCACTCTAGTGGTAGCATGAGACGGAGTCTACAACCCACACAAGTGGCTCAGGTAGTGCAGCTCATCCAGGATGGCACATCAGTGCGAGCTGTGGCAAGAAGGATTGCTGTGTCTGTCAGCGTAGTGTCCAGAGCATGGAGGCGCTACCAGGAGACAGGCCAGTACATCAGGAGACGTGGAGGAGGCCGTAGGAGGGCAACAACCCAGCAGCAGGACCGCTACCTCCGCCTTTGTGCAAGGAGGAACAGGAGGAGCACTGCCAGAGCCCTGCAAAATGACCTCCAGCAGGCCACAAATGTGCATGTGTCTGCTCAAACAGTCAGAAACAGACTCCATGAGGGTGGTATGAGGACCCAACGTCAACAGGTGGGGGTTGTGCTTACAGTCCAACACCGTGCAGGACGTTTGACATTTGCCAGAGAACACCAAGATTGGCAAATTCGCCACTGGCGCCCTGTGCTCTTCACAGATGAAAGCAGGGGCACACTGAGCACATTTGACAGACGTGACAGTCTGGAGACGCTGTGGAGAACGTTCTGCTGCCTGCAACATCCTCCAGCATGGCCAGTTTGGCAGTGGGTCAGTAATGGTGTGGGGTGGCATTTCTTTGAGGGGCCGAACAGCCCTCCATGTGCTCGCCAGAGGTAGCCTGACTGCCATTAGGTATCAAGATGAGATCCTCAGACCCCTTGTGAGACCATATGCTGGTGCGGTTGGCCCTGGGTTCCTCCTAATGCAAGACAATGCTAGACCTCATGTGGCTGGAGTGTGTCAGCAGTTCCTGCAAGACGAAGGCATTGATGCTATGGACTGGCCCTCCCGTTCCCCAGACCTGAATCCAATTGAGCACATCTGACACATCATGTCTCGCTCCATCCACCAACTTCACTTTGCACCACAGACTGTCCAGGAGTTGGTGGATGCTTTAGTCCAGGTCTGGGAGGAGATCCCTCAGGAGACCATCCGCCACCTCATTAGGAGCATGCACAGGCGTTGTAGGGAGGTCATACAGGCACGTGGAGGCCACACACACTACTGAGCCTCATTTTGACTTGTTTTAAGGACATTACATCAAAGTTGGATCTGCCTGTAGTGTGTTTTTCCACTTTAATTTTGAGTGTGACTCCAAATCCAGACCTCCATGGGTTGAAAATTTTGATTTCCATTTTTTAATTTTTGTGTGATTTTGTTGTCAGCACATTCAACTATGTAAAGAACAAAGTATTTAATTAGAATATTTTATTCATTCAGATCTAGGATGTGTTATTTTAGTGTTCCCTTTATTTTTTTGAGCAGTGTATATATATATATATATATATATATATCCCTTTACATCAATCAAAACAGCAATGAATGAACAGCAATGAAATAATAAGCAAGTTATTCCTAGTGCCTAGCAAGCAAAACAAATAGTATGATTTTGGTCACAAGACTGCTTTTGTTAGTAAGCATCACAAGCCTCACAAGATTTGAATTAATGAGTTAAATACTTGCATTAAGTAATATTTAAATATCTAATGTAAATTCTGTAAGGTAAATAAAGTCAGTGTAAGATCAATAACACTTGAAGCCAGACTTTGTTATAATAAGACATTACTGTGTCGCTTGAGAGAATCACACTATATAAAAATATAGATGTGGATAAAGCTCTCATTGTGGTATATTATCCTATACTTGTTTTACCTTCTTCCTGGCTTACTTTTGGAAGTTATTTTGTTTCATATAATTAAAAAAATGGATCCAATAGACATGTTTAGTATCATATTTGTAGAAATATGTTATGAACATGTTTCTAAGAAAACAACTGACCTACTTAAGTCTTTAATGTTGGAAGGACGTTTAGCAGCAATTGCTTTATCAAACTGGAAAAAAGTTCTGCTTTTGATACATATTTATATTCCTTATCTTTTTTAATGATAATATTGTTGAATTGTGTAAAGTAAACAGCTATATTATATTTAGTAAAAGATATGCGGGAATATCTATTACGTCAGCTAGTCTATCTGGATGTGTTAACATTTGTTTATGCGTTCAGATCTACAAAAACAAAAATAATTAAATATATGGTCTGCAAACTTAAAGGGATAGGAAAGTCAAAATGAACCTTGTATGATTCAGATAGAGCATGTCATTTTAAGACACTTCTAAAATTCACTTCTATTTTCAAATGTGCTTTGTTCTCTTGGTATCCCTTGTTGAAAACAAATAGGCACATATCATACACTAGTGGGAGCTAGCTGCTGATTGGTGCCTGCTCCTCTTAGGATTAGCTAACTAGATGTGTTCAACTAGCTGCCAATAGTGCAATGCTGTTCCTTCAGCAAAGGATATCAAGAGAATTGAGCAAATTTGATAATAGAAGTAAATTGGAAAGTTGTTTAACATTGTATTTTCTGTCCAAATAATGAAAGAAAATGTTGGAGTTTCAAGTCCCTTTAAATAGTTACAAAAAAGGAACAGTACTGACACACAGCAACAATTGATGATTTGCATGGCAAGCCAATTAATTTATCTCTGGAGTCCTTTGTAAAGCTTCAAATATAACATAGTACCATAAATATATCCACTATTCATACCCATGTTATTCAGCCAATATTTTTTTTCCTTGAACCTAAATATTTTTGTTATTTAATTTTTTTGCTTTTCAAGTGCTTAAAGGACCAGTAAACACAGTAGATTTGCATAATCAACAAATGCAAGATAACAATACAATGCAATAGCACTTAGTCTGAACTTCAAATGAGTAGTAGATTTTTTTCTAACAAATTTCAAAGTTATGTCTGTACCATGTGATAGCAATCAGCCAATCACAAATGCATATACGTATAGTCTGTGAGTTCTTGCACATGCTCAGTTGGAGCTGGTGACTCAAAAAGTGTAAATATAAAAGACTGCACATTTTATTTAATGGAAGTAAATTGGAAAATTATTTAAAATTATATGCTGTACCTGAATCATGAAAATTTAATTTGACCTGAGTGTCCATTTAATATAGGAAGATGTAACTAATCGGCCTTTAACATGCACATTATTATTATGATTATTAAAGGGACAGCTTACTTTAAAATTGTTATTGTTTAAAAATATAGATAATCCCTTTATTACCCATTCCCCAGTTTTGCATAACCAAATTGTATTTTTACATCTATTATTACCTGTATCTAAGCCCCTCCAGACTGCCCCTTATCTCAGTGCTTGTTACAAACTTACATGTTGGTCAGTAAGTGCTGGTTTCTGCACAACCATTATTATTTTCAACGGGAGTGAGCACAATGTTATCTATATGGCATACATGAACTAGCACTGTCTGGCTGTTGTGCTAGATTTAAAAAGCTAATAAAAAGCACTGAGATAAAGGGTGGAGCTTAGAAACAGGCACATTTAGAGGTTTTATATGTTTTTAAAATTTCAATCAGCTAGATTACGAGTTTGATGTTATGAGTGAAAAAGCATCATTATGCTTCAACAATGCTTTTTCCCTAACGCCGCTATTACAAGTCTTGCAGGTATAGGTGTTTGCAGGTATAGGTGTACCGCACACCTTTTTGGCCATCACGCAACTTCAGTACCGCACTTTTTAAAAAGTCCTTTTTCAATGGGACTTCAATAGCGCCGATATTACGAGTTTGCCTGGGGGGCCAAAAAGTGAGTGGTACACTCTATAACCACAAGATCCGTACCGCCATCTAAAGTCAGTAGTTATGAGTATTATGTTACAAAGCAAAAAACTAAAAACTAACATTACAATAAAATAAAAATATAAATTAATCAAATGCAATTATCTAAATTACAAAAAAAATAAACACTAAATTAAAAACGAAATTATCAAAAATAAAAACGACTTCTGCCAGCTTCGATGAGGACTTCTGCCCGCTTAGATGAAGACTTCTGCCGGCTTCGATGAGGACTTCTGCCCGCTTGGATGAAGACTTCTGCCGCCTGTATGAGGATGGATGTCCAAAACTGTAAGTGGATCGTCGGGGGTTAGTGTTAGGTTTTTTAAGGGTTTATTGGGTGGGTTTTATTTTTAGCTTAGGGTTTGGGCACCGTAAAACAGCTAAAAGCCCTTTTAAGTGCAATGCCCATCCAAATGCCCTTTTCAGGGCAATGGTTAGCTTAGGTTTATTTAGATATACTTTTATTTGGGGGGTTTGGTTGTGTGGGTGGTGGGTTTTACCGTTGGGGTGTTGTTTGTATTTTTTTTTACAGGTAAAAGAGCTGATTTCTTTGGGGCAATGCCCCACAAAAGGCCCTTTTAAGGGCTATTGGCAGTTTAGTGTAGGCTACGTTTTTTTTATTTTGGGGAGCTTTTATATTTTGATAGGGCTATTAGATTAGGAGTAATTCGTTTTTATTTTTGATAATTTTGTTTTTTATTTTGTGTAATTTAGTGTTTATTTTTTTTTGTAATTTAGAAAATTGTATTTGATTAATTTAATTTTTTTATTTTATTTTATTGTAATGTTAGTTTTTAGTCTAAGGCAGGTTAGGTTTTATTTTACAGGTAACTTTGTATTTATTTTAACTAGGTAGTTAGTAAACAGTTAATAACTATTTACTAACTAGTCTACCTAGTTAAAAAAAAAAACTTACCTGTGAAATAAAAATAAAACCTATTAGTTATATAATTGTAGCTAGCTTACATTTTATTTTACAGGTAAGTATGTATTTAGTTTTAAATAGGAATTATTAAGGTAATAATTGTACGTTTTACGGGTTAATATATTTATGTAGTGTTAGTGACGTGGGAGGCCAGAGGTTTAGGGGTTAATAACTTTAGTATAGGGGCGGCGACATTGGGGGCGGCAGATTAGAGACTAATAAGTGTAGGTAGGTGGCGGCGATGTTAGGGGCAGCAGATAAGGGGTTAATAACATTATGTAGGTGTCAGCGATGTTGGGGCTGCAGATTATGGGTTAATAACTGTAATGTAGGTGGTGGTGATGTAGGGGGCAGCAGATTAGGCGTTAATAAAATTATTTAGGTGGCGGCGATGTTGGGGGCGTCAGTTTAGGGGTTAATAACTGTAATGTAGGTGGCGGCGATGTTGGGGGCAGCAGATTAGGGTGTTTAGACATGGTTTTTATGTTAGGGTGTTAGGTTTAAACATAACTTTTTCTTTCCCCATAGACATCAATGGGGCTGCGTTACGGAGCTTTTGTTTTTGCGATCAAAGGTGTTAGTTGTTTTTTTAGCCGAATCTAACCATTGATGTCAATGGGGAAATCGTGCACGAGCACGTCAAAACACCGCTTGTATTTGGATGAGGTATAGAGCTTGACGCCACCATATAGCCCGCACAAGCTGGGTTTTACAAAACCTGTAATAGCAGCGCTTTTGCGGCGGTCATTAATTTCCCTATAGCGCTCAAAACTCGTAATCTAGCTGAATGATGGTTATGTAAAACTGAGGAATGGTAAATAGTATGGTAAATAGTAAAGCTGTCATCTATCTTTTTAAGCAATAAAAAAATCAAGTAGACTGTCTCTTTAAGTAACTTGGTAGTCATGGTTGAAACTAAAAGCCAGATCTTCTGCCAATAGTTATGGACAGGTGATTTTATATATCCTAACCCAAGATGAAACATTAGGTTAACATACTTGGTAGACATATTGTTACACTTCATTAATGGGAAAAAAATATGGCGCGTAATTGGTGTCAAAAATGCTCTGTCTATGTATGCACCCGTGGTTAACCGAACACCACTCTGTGGTCCTGGATTGTGAATGGCAAAAAGGAACAAAATAAGGATAAGCTGTAGTGGAGGTAGATAGATCAGTCATTGTTGTGGCACAAACGCAAGGAAACAGCTATGCCCATCACTACCTACTGTAGAACTAGAAATAAAGGTTGTATCCAGGATAAGGCAATATCAAATAATAATCAAAATGCTCATTTTTGAAAGACGGAAAGAATGTGGGTGTCTCTTTCTATGAAACACACAGTAGGAAGGCCAGCAGATGGATCAGGCAAGACTGCTAATGGCATTTTCTGTATGCTCAATGAGCAAACCTTAACAGATTTAACAGATAAAAACAATGTGGCTGCAGTCCCACTATGTGACATTTATGACCCTCCTGCACCCTTCCTGATACTGGTACTTTTGGCCATTTTCTATCATCATTAGATAGCTCCAAACAACTAACCATCTTAGTCCATCTAAAAAATAAATTTCTAAATCATTTACCCAATCTGGATGTAAATAGCCTCAAATTTAAAATGACTGTTTGCACTTTAAGCCCAAATTCATTATATAAGTTCAACTTCATTTTTTTTTCTAAATAGAGGATTACCTTATCACTGTCTAAATATTTTTGGACCTACCTGAAGCTCTATGGTTTACTAATATCACTAGAGCTCAATCCATAGCACTTCCATTTTTTCTTCCACATTACGACTGGAATCCCTCACATTATAGACTTCTAGGAATTGCGCTACAAAACTCAGGTTCTGGCTACCACTCAAGTGATAACCCAAGAGTGCACTAAGCCGGAGGTGCGCTACAATAAAGAACAGTTAGTGTTCTTCACAAAGTCTTAAACTATATTTTAATTTTAACATATAGACAGATGGATGGATGATAGATAGACAGATACATAGATATGTTTTTATTAATACAAATCTTTTTTAACATTGATGAAAAGGAATATGGTATATGACAAGGTGTTGGACTGGGCAGGTGTGTGATATATATGTATACTTGAAGCATTTGTTGTGTTGAGCTATTTCAATTGTTTTTGTTTGATTTGTTCATTGCAAACAGTTATATTTGTGTGTGTTTGTAGCTTTGAATATGTGTATGTATATACTGTATGTGTGTGTGTATATACAGTATCCCACAAAAGTGAGTAAACCCCTCACATTTTTGTAAATATTTTATTATATATTTTCATGTGACAACACTGAAGAAATTACACTTTGCTACAATGGAAATTAGTGAGTGTACAGCCTGTATAAAAGTGTACATTTGCTGTCCCCTCAAATTAACTCAACACACAGCCATTAATGTCTAAATCGTTGGCAATTGGGCCCAATTAGCCATTTTCCCTCTCGGTGTCATGTGACTCATTAGTGTTACAAGGTTTCAGGTGTGAATGGGGAGCAGTTGTGTTAAATTTTGTGTTATCGCTCTTACACTCTCTCATACTGGTCACTGGAAGTTCAACATGGCACCTCATGACAAAGAACTCTCTGAGGATCGGAAAAGAAGAATTGTTGCTCTACATAAAGATGGCCTAGGCTATAAGAAGATTGCCAAGACCCTGAAACTGAGATGCAGCACCGTGGACAAGACCTTACAGTGGTTTCATAGGACAGGTTCCACTCAGAACAAGCCTCGCCATGGTCGACCAAAGAAGTTGAGTGCACATGCTCAGCGTCATATCAAGAGGTTGTCCTTGGGAAATAGATATATAAGTGCTGCCAGCATTGCTGTAGAGGTTGAAGGGGTGGGGGGGGGGGTCAGCCTGACATTGTTCAGACCATATGCCGCACACTGCATCAAATTGGTCTGCATGGCTGTCATCGCAGAAGGAAGCCTCTTCTAAAGATGATGCACAAGAAAGCCTTCAAACAGTTTGCTGAAGACAAGCAGACTAAGGCCATGGATTACTGGAACCATGTCCTGTGGTCCGATGAGACCAAGATAAACTTATTTAATTCAGATCGTGTCAAGCATGTGTGAGCTCTGGTGAACTCCATGGCCAAGAGGGTTAAAACAGTGCTGGAAAATAATGGTGGCCACACAAAATAGTGATACTTTGGGCCCAATTTGGACATTTCCACTTGGGTGTACTCACTTTTGTTGCCAACGGTTTAGACATTAATGGCTGTGTGTTGAGTTATTTTGAGGGGACAGCAAATTTACACTGTAATACAGGCTGTACACTCACTACTTTACATTGTAGTAAACTGTCATTTCTTCAGTGTTGTCACATAAACAGATATAATAAAAATTTGACAAAAATATGAGGGGTGTACTCATTTTTGTGGGATATTGTATGTATGCATATGTATGTATCTATGTATGTGTATATGTACATGCATACAAACATACACACACATATATATCTATACACATGCAAATCCACGCATACACGCACATATATATAGATAGATAGATAGATAGATAGATAGATAGATAGATAGATAGATAGATATAGATATACATATATATATATGCCAGTGACCAAGGGCTAGCGGTATGCCCGAAACATGTATGGCACTTGAACTCTTTCCAGACTTTTGACTTCCAGACTTTTGAATCTACATTGTTTTTATTGCTCTTGTATTTTAATATATTTTTCTACAATAAAGGATTTGCTATTCTTAGTTCAAGGCCGCAATATGTATGTGCACCCTGCGTAATCTAGGCCTGTATATGCTAATCTCTAGAATTCATCCAAATTGATCAAGCTTCTCATAAGAATAGGAACGGTATTTCATCCACAACAGTGTGTGATCTAGTATTACTATTATACCACTTGTATCTGCTGCAGAGGGTTACTACATAAACCTTTAATACAGTACAACTACAAAGTTTATCAGCTCAGTACAAAAAAACTAATTTATTCCAAAACTGCAGTCATGCATGTGTTTATGTGGATTGCACTAGATATACACACCGGGATAATTTTTGAAGCTGCATTCATAGATTTGGTACAGAATGCAACACCAGATCCTGGTGGGCAGGATTTCACCAGAGTTCTTGTGCATACACACACACACACACACATATATATATATATATATATATATATATATATATATATATATATGTAATAAATATTATTGGTGTTTGGTATATTGATTGGGTTACACGTGGAATATACATCTTCTATAGGTTAAGAAACACATTTCGATCTAAACCTGACATTTTAGCTAGTTATAACTTTGATACAATTCATTATATGACATTTTGGCTATTACATAGATTCATTGCGGACTACGATTATAAATAACATTAAATGTGTATTAGGGTTGGCAATTATTTAAAATGATAAATGTGCTTACTCAAAATCATGACTATTTCTATTCTCCATGTTATACATTATATCGCAATGTTTTTTCTTTAAAAAAATAACAATGGGCAAGATTACATATGCGGCATCGCCCGCAAAATCCGGCAACTGCAGTTTTTACGCGGTTTTGGTATTATATATACAGTGCTGCATATAAATGCGGCGCATATATTTCACCCGTTGCCCGCAATTTTTACTCCCATAAGCTAACATAGAACCGCATTGCAAATCGGTATCACATATTCAGCGCAAGGATTTACGTGGTGAAAATTGAGAAATTTTACTCCATTTGCACCTCGCCACACATAGGCAGGCGCATTAATCCTTGCGCTGAGTATGAAAATCCCGTAACTCCCGTAACTGGCTGGAAATATTAACAAACACCTAACACATGCGCAATATATCTATCTACCTGTCAACCGCAATCCCCCACCGCAATAACTAATAAAGTATATGAACCCCTAATTCGCAATTAACCCACATCGCAATAAACCTAATAAATGTATTAGCCCCTAATCCGCCATTAACCCACAACGCAATAAACCTAATAAAACTATTAACCCCTAATCTGCCAAACCCCCACAACGCAATTACCCTAATTAACCTATTAAACCCTAATCCGCCAAACCCCCACAACGCAAATAACTAATTTAATTACTAAGTTCGCTAACCTAACACCCACTAAATTAACCCCAAATTAATTTGGGGTTAATCAGTAGCTCTCATCCTATTGGCTGATTTGAATTTGAAGAATCAAATCAGCCAATAGAAATGCAACAGACCCATATTTAAACGCATACCTTGAATTCACTATTCAGTGTACGGCGGCAATCATACGAAGAGGATCCTCCACGCTCCATGGCTCCGCGGTTGCTGGTCCTGCTCCGCGCTCATCTCCGTTCTGCACCGGCTTGGTCCTGGATGAAGAAGGAAATGGTGCCTGCTTGGAAGAAGATGTCAACCACTTGGAAGAAGACTTCACCGCCTGGAACAGGACCTTCTCTGCCGGACTTCAGGAACAATGAGTACCTATTTGGGGGTTAGAGTAAGGATTTTTTTTATTTTTGGGTTGAATGCCCTTTTAAGGACAATGCCCATACAAATGCCCCTTTAGGGGCAATGGGTAGTTTAGGGTTTTTTTTAGTGTTAGGTTTATTACTTTTGGGGGGTTTGGTGGGTGGTGGGTTTTACTGTAAGGGATGGACTTCGGGTTTTTTAAAAATATAAAAGCCCTTTTAAGGGCTATTTATAGTTTAGTTTAGATTAGGGAGTGTTTTTATTTTGGGTGGCTTTTTTATTTTCATAGGGATTAGGTTTAATTTTTTTAATTTTGGATAATTTTATTATTTTCTGTAATGTTAGACTTTTTTATTTTTGGTAATTTTAGATTAATTTAATGTTAGGTTTATTTTTCTAAGTACTGTTAGAAATTTTTATTTTAATTACAGTATATTTTAGTATTTTATTATTTTATGCAATTTGGGGTTAATTTAGTGGGTGTTAGGTTAGGGGGCTTAGAAATTAAATTAGTTATTTGTGTTGTGGGGGTTTGGCGGATTAGGAATTAATAGGTTAATTAGGGTACTTGCGTTGTGGGGGTTTGGCGGATTAGGGGTTAATAGTTTTATTAGGATTATTGCGTTGTGTGGGTTGGCGGTTTAGGGGTTAATAATTTTATTAGGATTATTGCGTTGTGTGGGTTTGGCGGATTAGGGGTTAATAGATTTATAAGGTTTGTTCTGATGTGGGTTAATGGTGGATTAGGGGTTAATAGTTTTAATAGGCACTTTGTGATGTGGGTTAATGGCAGATTAGGGATTAATAGTTTTAATAGGCACTTTGTGATGTGGGTTAATGGCGGATTAGGGGTTAATACATTTATTAGGTAGTTTGCAATGTTGGGGTTTGGCGGATTTAGGGGCTAATACTTTTACTAGGTAGATTGCGATGGGGGTTAATGACGGATTAGGGGTTAATAGTTTAATTAGGCATATTGCCTTGTGGGGGGGTGGAGGGTTTAATACTTTTATTGTTAGTTCCAATGTGGGTTTGATGGCGGATAAAGGGGTTTTACGTGTCGGGTTTATTTTTGGGAGGCGGGTTAGACTTTTACGGGAAATTTGACATTTTTTTTATTTTCTTAGGCGCCGGCAGTTTCTAAAGTGCCGTAAGTCACTGGCGACTCCAGAAATTTGTATTCACGCTCATTTCTGGCCATCGCTAGTTTATCTGATTTACGGCACTTTATGAACTGCCAGCACCATATATGTGATTCCCCGATGTGCGAAGTGAAATTATGGGCGGCTCGGGTTTCATCAGTTGTGCTGACGCTTGCAACGCATATGTAATCTCGCACAATATGTATACAATCCCAATGGTAATATGCAACCATACAAAGACCTTTGTATTTTAAGTTTAAGTTTAGTATAATTTATTTTCTATTATTTTTTTGGCAAATTTATTTATTTATTTTTGTGCAACACAATGTTTGTTGATTTTTGTTTGTTTTTTGTGTATTTTTGTAGAACATGTTGTCTTGAAAAAGGTTTGATGTGAAGCCGAAACATCATCTGGATTTGATATGAGTAGTTAATAAAAGGAAGTCCTATGAGTGCCCTTCTGTGATTTAAGATTTATATTGAAGAATTAAAGGATAGCACCCAGGCAATACAATTGAATAAAGGAATTGAGTGCTTGGCAATATGTATGGATATATATATATATATATGTGTGTGTGTGTGTGTGTGTGTGTGTGTGTGTGTGTGTGTGTGTGTGTGTGTGTGTGTAATTTTATTTGAAATGCATGTTTTTCCGTGGGATAGAGGTTCGCTGGCTGACAGGGACAAATCAACAAAAGTGTAAAAACAAAAAAAAATATTTATTTTCATAGTGATATATATATATTTATATTATATTATTATATATACTGTATTTTAAAAATAACATTTTCTAATATGTGCATTTAAAGCATCATAATTACCACATTTACCGGTATATAATTTTTTTATTTATAAAATGAACCTGGTAATTTTTTGATCCTTTTTAAAGAATTTACTAAAATTCTGTAATAGATTGTGAAAAAGCTCTATTAATTTTCATTTATATTTAAATGTGTCATAACTCAAAATACTATTACAGGAAAAATAGCATTAAATAAGTATTGGAATCATATTTCCTTCAGTTCTTGAGAGATGTTCTGTGTATAGTTAATTTATGGGCATGAAAAATTGATTGTGCACTGTGTCAAAAAATGTATTCACAAGTGTTGTATGCTAGCTATTACATTGCCAGCATTTCTAAAAATTAACTTCTTGTTGCCCAGAGGCATGATTCTAAAGCTGAGATACCTTCTTGTTAATTAGCTTTGCATGAACGACTAATAAAGTTAAAGTGCTGCATAAATAAATAGGTATATAATATCACTGCCATGAGTAAAGTACATGTTATTTGGTTTACTTTACTTGAACATATTATTATTATTATTATTATTATTATTATTATTATTATTATTATTATTAAATGGCCAGATTACGAGTTTTGCATTATGAGCGGCTCGGCAATAACTTGCAAGTTATTTCCATCGCTCACCTTTAATAACGCTGCTATTACAGGTTTGCAAAAACCCGGCATTAGCAGGCAATATGGCAGCGTTGAGCTCCATACCGCACACAAATACCAGTGCTCCTTTGAGCTGGTTTTATGTGCTCGTGCACAATTTCCCCATAGACATCAATAGGGAGAGCCATCTAAAAAAAGGCCTAACACCTGCAATAAAGGAGCGTAAAGCTCCGTAAAACAGCCCCATTGATTCCTATGGGGATATACAATTTATGTTTACACCTAATACCCTAACATAAACCCTGAGTCTAAACACCCCTAATCTGCTGCCCCCGACATCGCTGACACCTACATTACACTTATTAACCCCTAATCTGCCACCCCCGACATCGCCGACACCTACCTACACTTATTAACCCCTAATCTGCCGCCCCCAATGTCGCGGCCACCTACATAAATTTAATAACCCCTAATCTGCCGTTCCCAGCGTCGCCGCCACTTACATAAATGTATTAACCCCTAATCTGCCGCCCCCAACGTCGCCGCCACCACTATACTAAAGTTATTAATCCCTAAACCTCTGGCCTCCCACATCACTAACACTAAATAAATATATTAACCCCTAAACCTAAGTCTAACCCTAACACCCCTAACTTTAATATAATTAAAATAAATATAAATACAAATTATTATCATTAACTAAATAATTCATATTTAAAACTAAATACTTACCTATAAAATAAACCCTAAGCTTGCTACAATATAACTAATAGTTATATTGTATCTTGCTAAGGTTTTATTTTTATTTCACAGCTAAGTTTGCATTTATTTTAACTAGGTAGACTAGTTAGTAAAACCAAAAAAACACCCAGAGCACCACTAGAAAACTTTAAACAATTAAACAAATATCCACATATATGGTGTGATCAAATAAAAATACAAAAGATACAGAGAAATGTATGATATATCGGCTACTATAGCACATTAAACTTATTACAATATAGTTTACATTTATGATACAGCCAAAATCTTACCAATTATGACTCTTCTAAATAAATAAAAAGATACAGTCCGTATAAAGAGATTTCCTCCAGTCTCTTTCAAATGATCCTGCTGCTCCTTTCATTCACTGGTGTGAACTCCGTGGATTACAAATTGTGAAACAGTCCCTGAAAAAACACACAAAAAAGAGGAGCGCAACTCCGTGCACCATAAAGTACACGGGAGATCTAAGTGTAATTTAAAAACACTTTAATATGTAACAAATAATAAAAAAAATACACACTCACATAGTACAACTTCAAACATGTGAGGTATGTTCTTGTATATACGTAATAAATACGTGATGAATAATCACTCCGCCAAACAGTCTATGTCACCCTTCTGTGGTGGTGTATGTAAAGCGGATTAGTTTCTATTTCAGCCAAGGACCTTGTATAACGAACAGGAGAGCGGTACGTTGTAAATTGCTGGCTCCAGTGAAACCGCTCCTGTCAGTAGCGTGCATCCTATGTGCAGTTGATGGGCGTGGACAAACGCGTTTCACAAGGCTCCTCCTCGCTTCGTCAGAGGCAATGCCCATCTTGCTCATCTGTTCTCTTTTATGCTTGTCAAACCACCACACCTCCTTAGTTCATTGGATATCCCAGATGTGGGCGGTTTTACAGAGCTCCGTGCCAAGTACATCTTACTGATCAGTACTTTAAAGTTCATTACTGAGTACTAATTGATACCCTCCATATTACATAGTGCTCCATTACACATAAAAGATATTATTGTATTACATACTCTATACAATTGATTGTTAAAAATATTATTCAAATATAAAATACAAGAAAAAGAAGATTAAAAACCACACAAGAAAAGTTTAAAAAACAATTGGTAAATGGTAAATTAATATGTAACAGGATAACTCATACTATATCCATATATGCTTATATAGTAACCTACTTACTTCTATTCGTGGGTAACCCTAAAATCTATCATAAAGCTGATGCATATTGTATATAGTAATATATAATAAACAATAAAAGCCTATAACATACTATGGGGTCATTACATTATACCTCAAAGATTCTTTTCATGGGTACAACCCATCATATTGAAAAATAGGTGGATTACATCCAGGTTCCATATCCACCAACCCAATAGAATATTGTAGTATCTATCCAGAAATGCCGCTAAGTCTATATCACGGTTCAGACCACCCGGACCCATAGATCCCAGCCTATGGATCCAGTAGGTCTTCCGCTGTCTCAAACAAAGTAGACGATCTCCACCCCTAATGGAGCTTTTGACATGTTCAATGGCTAATATAGTAAGCCCTGTACTATCTTTGCCATGAATTTCTAAAAAATGAGCTGACACACCATGATTATCTAGGCCGTTGTCTATATTTCTAAGATGCTCATTGAAACGTGTCTTCACAGGGCGCTTTGTGCGACCTATATAAATCTTGTCACATGTGCACTTAAGAAGATAGACAACATAGCATGTTTTACAGGTCATAAGTCCCTTCACCTTATGTTGATTCTACTTTAGTGACTATTTAGTAGTGGTTACCATATTCTTCTGCTATAAATAATAATATGCCTGATCGAGTCCTGGGTCAGGGGTGGTAAACCAAAGGCATTAGCGCTGAAGTTTCTGGGATCCAACCTTTGGTCTGCTTGGTTTTACGGAATGCAATTGTGTTTAATAAATATTTTTTTCATTAGAATCCATTTCATATATCAGCAATTAAGTTTTAGTTGTTGATCTGCATGATGAATTTTAAAAATATCAAGATTTTAAAAAAAATGTTTTAAAGGGACAGTCTACACCAGAATTTGTATTGTTTAAAAAGATAGATAATCCTTTTGTTACTCATTCCCCAGTTTTGTATAACCAACACAGTTATATTAATAGACAGTTTACCTATGTAATTACCTTGTATCTTAGCCTCTGCAGACTACCCCCTTATGTCAGTTCTTTTGACAGACAGACAAACTCCACGGGCATAAGCTCAATGTTATCTATATGGTACACATGAACTAATGCCCTCTAGTTGTGAAAAACTGTCAAAATTCATTTAGATCAGTGGGGGCCTTCAAGGGCTAAGAAATTATCAAATAAGCCTACCTAGGTTTAGCTTTCAACTACGAATACCAAGACAACAAAGCAAAATTGATGTTAAAAGTAAATTGGGAAGTTGTTTAAAATGACATACCCTATTTAATCATAAAAGTTTATTTTTGACTAGACTGCCCCTTTAATATCAAGATATGTATGCTATGAAAATGAAAAATCAGTTTGGGCACACACTTTCATCAAGGTTTGCCAACCCTACCATAGGTTTTGTTACATTTTACATTTAAAGCAACAATATTTTTTCTAAATTTTATTTCCTACAATATTTGCATTTGGTAAATCTGCACTCTTTGTATTGTGAGACTTTTTTACATATTCCCTAAACTTGCCATAATTCATGGGCGTCCGGAGGCGGCAAGGGGGGCACTTGGCCCCACTTTGAATTTAGCTCCAGGTAAAAAGTCTGGCACACCTTTGCAAACACACAACAAGATTAAACCTTACTCTTCCATTAAGCTTTGAATCTAGCTGAGTGTTTGCATGGGAATGCCAGACTTTATATGTGTTGTGTTAATATTTGTGTTTTGTCATTTTCCCTGTGAGTTTTGCATCCAGGCTGGTCTGGGGTTGGCTGCCTGAGTTGCTGGGAGGTGAACAGCTGTCTGTGACTGCTGGTGAGTCCCCAGGGCTGTGAGTTTTATAGTGACATAGAATGTGCACCAAGTCCAGTTTGAGAGTGCAGTCTATTTCAGTGTTTTGCATGTGTTTAGGGAAATTACAAAGGACCTGTGTCAGTCTTGTTGGTATCTCGGTGTGTTTGGTTGAAAGCATACATTGTGTGGCTGTAGATTTGGAACAAAGGAAGAGACCTTGACGTTGTCATGGGCCTATCATTATTTGTCCAAATGCTGTAACTAATGCTTACATTTTTAATTTAATCAAGCTGTATGTAGTAGTATCTGTGTGTTGTGTTTGTGTGTGTATATATATATATATATATATATATATATATAAAAGCAAAAGTTCAAAGGTATATGCACTCTCACCACCGTCCTACAACTGCCAGGGTGCTCTTGAGGAGTATACAGCAAGGAAAAAAGTGAAGCACTCACTGGACTTTGGATATCAAAGTGAAAAATGTATTTAGTGACGTTTCGGCACCTTAAACGTCCCTTCTTCACAGAAGAAAGGACGTTTGAGGTCCCGAAACATCACTAAATACATTTTTCACTTTGATATCCAAAGTCCAGTGAGTGCTTCACTTTGTTCATTGATATATATATATATATATATATATATATATATATATATATATATATATATATATATATATATATATATATGGGTCATTCCTGGGATTCGATAATATTTTAGTCCCCCAGAGTTTTTAAAAGTGGTGGTTCACCAAAATGAAATGTTAAAAGCTTTTAAAAATACCTTGGTATGTCCGTTATAATGAATAAAAATAATTATTGGATTCAGATAATTATTATAATAAAGAATGTATTATTTATAGCTTACACCAAGCATTTTGTCATGTCCCTGAGGCACTTCACTGAAGTTATACTTAGAAAATAATTAATAAAATGTGCAAAGCATCTATAATTTTTGGCAAAAATGTAAGTATTTATTTGGGTTTCTTTCTTGTGAAAAATAATTTTCAAAATAAATGCAGGATATTTTATAAAAAACAGGCTATAAAGTTATGTCCTTCAGTCTGGACTAAACCCTGTCACACCAACCATTCCCCACCCATAATAATTAAAACTCCACCCATATGTGACATTATTGAAGGGAAGTGATATCAGTCAGCTATCTTCTATAGTGTGGTTCAGAAGAAGGTATGCAACATCATACTTTTTATTAATATATTTGAGGCATATTATAGACAGAGAGGGTATTGTCAAGCTTAACCACTCAACCTCATCACATAAAATTAAGATGAAAAATTATCACTTTTAAAATTTTAATTTTAGTCAATAAATATATAAAATATAGTTATTTCATTGCTGCCATGTAGTCTTCCTTTCTTACACCTCATGAGGAGCAGCGGCCATTTTGAGCAAAAAAACACAACCCCATCACGTATGCCATTGTTTTGGGGTTCTAAACTTGTTACAGGGTTGAGTTATTAACCACATTTATAAATAAATACATTTAAAACATGAAATGGTCATGGTTTCAGTAAATATATACTTACTGAAATCATGACAACTCATATTTTTGTTACAAATCGAGTATTTGATGTAACAATTACAAGTTTAAGGAGCACCTGTTCAATATCAAACAGCAACACGCCTACTATCGTGAGCTAAAAAAAAACATGGCAATGGATGAGGCATGGATCCACATCGATTTTTAAGAGAACTATGTCTGTAAATACACGTTAGAGATCCAAGATGTTCACTTTGGGGCCTCACACAAACAGGCCACTCTACATACTGGGGTAATGCATGTAGGACAACAGTAGCCCATCTACTTCACCACAGTCTCCTCTTCCAGACATAAAGGCCCTCCTGCTATATGGAAATATATTGATCCAGTGCTAGACTACCTTCAGGCTACTCATCCACACATTTCTCTCCAGGATTTTTTTTTAGTGATGAACCTTGCACACAATATAAACAGAATGGAAACTTTCTGCTTTTTACTACAGAAATCCACAAATGTGGATTTAAAGCTGGCACATGAAACTATTTTGAGTCAAGCCATGGCAAAGGGGCCCCTGATGGTGTGGGATGAGCAATAAAGAGAACAGCAGACAGCTTGGTGGCTAAAGGCCATGAAATCCATCAAAGATACAAAGCAGCTGTATGAACTTCTCCTGTTTTTTTGTGGAAAGTGCTGATGTTGAACGTGCAGTAGAGATAATGCACAAGCCTATAAAAGCAGTGCCCTCTTCAATGAGAATACACCAGGTCATCACCCTTGCTCCAGGTGAGCTGATATGTCATGATGTAAGCTGCTTTTGTTCAACAGAGAAAGACCTAAACTGTACATGTTTTAACACACAGCACTTCAGTTTTGGTCAGAACATCCCAATGCCTACACAACCAGCAGACAACACACAGCCCATAGAAGTGGAGAAATGTGGAAATCCAGATGTTCTTGGTCAGTGGTGCATACTGAGATATGATGATGACCTGTACCCAGGCATCATCCTTGACACCGACAAAACAAGTGCTCAAGTCAAGTATATGTATCGTGCTGGAACAAATAGATTTTTTTCTGGCCTTCTCGTGATGATATCCACTGGTACAAATTTGATGAAGTCCTTGAGATGATTCCAGCTCTGCAGCATGTGACATCTCCCCATGTAGAGGTTCTGAAAGGAATAAAAGCCTGACCAAAGAATTACACACACACCTGGTAGCTCATTAATGTAGTGATTATGTTAAGAAATATGAATTAGATTTAGTGTTATACAGTTATTCTTTCAGTTTATGAAATGTGACTAAGTAACCATTTTAAAATCTTTGTATTGTTAAAGGGACAGTCTACACCAGAATTTTTATTGTTTAAAAGATAGATAATCCCTTTATTACCCATTTCCCAGATTTGCATAACCAACACAGTTATAATAATATACTTTTAACCTCTGTGATTATCTTGTATCTAAGCCTCTGCAAACTGCCCCTTTTTTCAGTTCTTTTGACAGACTTGCAGTCTAGCCAATCGGTGCCTGCTCCCAGATAACTTCTCGTGCACGAGCACAGTGTTATCTATAAGAAATACGTGAACTAACACCCTCTAGTGGTGAAAAACTGTTAAAATGCAATCTGTAAGAGATGAGCTTCAAGGTCTAAGAAATTAGCATATGAACCTCCTAGGTAAAGCTTTCAACTAAGAATACCAAGAGAACAAAGCAAAATTGGTGATAAAAGTAAATTGGAAAATTCTTTAAAATTACATGCTCTATCTGAATCATGAAAGTTTATTTTGGCCTAGACTGTGCCTTTAAGTTATGTTTGTGTTAGGAGGGGCTAGGCGCACAGTCGCGTGTGGAGAACGCTGTCTGTACCTGGAGGCCTGAGGCAATATCGAGAAGCCGAGTGCCTATAGGTGGGTGAAACTAATCCCGTCCAGGATTCGCAAAGGCCAAAACGGAGACCGGAGGCTACCGGCAGCTGGCCTGATCCAGGCTGAGAGAACTCGCTGAGGAGGTAGCTGTCTGATCACCGGGAGGTACACGCCAGCCGCGGGGACCCACGAAGGGAGTGGTGAGCGGCAGTAGCAGTGAGAGCGCCCAGGCATCAGGATCCCGCCCCTGGGGAAAAACAGCAAGGTGACAAGACAACCGAGTCACCGGCACAGAAGGTCCCACGGGAACCAGAGTGTAAATATTCACTGTGCCTACCGTCAAGTCCCTATTGTAAAAGGGAAACTAAGGAGATGAGAGCTTGCGGCTCCAGAGAGCGACAGAGGCTGAAACCACTCCACGACTAAGATAAGTGAAAACCTATTAACTGTTAGTTTGCTTTTGGATCCTGCTGCTGTGTTTCTTGGGTCTGCTTGGAAACTTGGGTAGAGAGAGGGGGGGAGGGCCAGGTGTATACCCACAGTTAAAGCTTTAAGGGGTTCCTGCGAGAGTAGGACCTGGCAATTGCTGTCTTTCCCCCCCCCCCCCCTGACCCTTTGCTACCCATAGTGAAAGACTTTATACAACATCCTTAAGAAACCAGGGATTAAGCAAAGCAGAGACTGCTGCTGGGATAAGCATTAAAAACACTACATAAGTAAAGAATTGCCAGAGAAGAACCGGGCAAAAGGCCTAAAGATACACCTAAGGACTTTAAAAGAACCTTAAAATCTTAAGGACTTTAAGAGAACTCTGCAATATAGATACTGAGGACTCAGTGATTAACTGTAGTAATGCATATATTCTATCTGTGGCAGTGCTGATGAGTATTACTGATAATGATGGCATGACTTAGAGAATAATTGAAGTACTGTGTATAGTTCACATAGGACATTGTTGCTGCTCAATAGTGATATTGATAGGGAGATTAATGATAAGACACTAAAGTAGAACCTACTATTAAGATAGGTGGATAAATGTGAGATAAAACCTTGAAAATATATGTGAATTTACCATAGCAAAAAGGCTTTGCATTTGTAAGAATACATGTGGATCCCCAGACATAGGAGTGGTTAAATTATTATATAAGGTGACTTATATCAAATCCTGCACCGCGGGAGGGTGAGCAAAGTATACACGGAGTGCGGGAAGGTTTAAATTTACTGCTCAGTTGGAGATAAGACTACAAGGGGAATCTGTAGTAAAATAACGGAGAGGTTAAAGGATATAATATCAAAAAGACCTGATAGATACATACTGTGAATATTATTTCTGTATTGAGGTTTTAAGATAGAGTAATCTTATACACTTTAAACACAAGGTTTAAGGGGGGAAAGAAAAAAAGGGAAGAAAAGGGGAGAAAGAAGGAGGGAAAAAGAGAAAAAGAGAAGGAAAGGGGAACACACGAGGAAAGTAGAGTTAGACTACACTAACACTAGAAATAGTGAACACACGGGTTAAATTAAACTTGTCGTTTTTTTTTGTTGTTTTTTTTTGACCAAGAGGGTCTGTGAATAATTAAAGCACTCAAGGTGAGGATGTCACTCTGAGATAGGAAAGTGCACTTCTTTCTTTTTCTTGTCTCTCAAAAAGAGAGAAAAGGAAGAACTAGGGGAAAGGGAGAGAGAAGAGAATAGTTAAAATTTTGCGAGTCACTAGTAAATATAATCACTATAATTTTGTTACTCAATTTTAGAAGTATATATGGAAAAATATTTAAATAAAAGTAAAACTACCTCACCAAATATGTCCTCTAGAAACAAAAATCAGGAAAGAAAGGGGAGTAGAATTTCATTAGAACCCCATGGGGGAGCAGTTGAAACAAGCCTTAGCCAGAATTCAAATAATGAAGAGTTAATAAAACAGTTGGACGCATTATTTACGCCTAAATTTGAGATGATACAAAATAATATTTCTACACTAACATTAGAGATCAAACAGTTTGCAAATAGACTAAACAATGTAGAGCAAAGAATCTCAGACATTGAAGATGGGGCTATACAGAGGGAACAGGATTTTCATACTATGTCCACTCAAATTGAAAGTTTGAAAAATAAAATAGAGGACATAGAAAATAGAGCCAGGAGAAACAACTTACGCCTCATTGGCTTAACGGAAGAAATACAAGAAAAAGATCTTAAAAAATTTGTTGAAGTAGAACTAATGGGACTATTAAAGATTAGAGCAGAAGATCACGATATAGTGATCGAACGAATTCACAGAATAGGCCCAGAGAGGAATGAGGAAGGGAGAAATAAAGGGAACAGACCGATTATTATGAAATTACTAAATTTCCAAGGAAAGATCCAAATTATGAATGCTTATAGAAAGGCAAATGGCGAAATTAATTATAAAGGAAAGAAAATTTTACTATTTAATGATTTTTCATATGAAACATCAAATAAAAGGCGCACATTAGCCCCGATTTGTACGAAATTGATCCAGGAGGGATATAGAGCTAGACTCCTGTACCCAGCTAGACTTAGCATTCAAACTAGGCAAGGAAACAAAATTTTTACTGACAGTGAGGAAGTTAATAAATTTTTAGAAAATAATAGAGATAGTCTGGAGAAATAGGAAGATTATTGTAGGTCTAATAGGTTTTCACAGTGAAATAATGGCTATAAATTCAAATAGTCTGAGGGTGTGTTTTTATTGGGGGGTTACAGTTAAAGTTATTTTAAGGAAACTCAAATGTATAAGAATTAAAATATGGGATTTATGTGGGGGGTTTTTTTTTTTTTTTTTTTTTTTTTTTTTTCCTTTCTCCCCCTCCCACTCTCTCTTCCTCTCCCTGCTATGTGGACTTCTTCCCCTCTCCTTAGTTCCCAGCTTTTTTTTCCTTACCTTAAGTAAAATGGAAAAATGAGTTTGAAAATCGTTTCATGGAACGTAGATGGAATTACATCACCCATCAAACGTAAAGCCATCTTGAGGTATGCAAAAAAGCTGGGAACTCAAATACTACTCTTACAGGAGACTCATTTGAAGGGAGAAGAGGCGGCTAAATTAAAAGGAGGATGGGTTAAGGAGGTCATATTCACCTCAGGATATCAAAGGAAGAAAGGAGTAGCTATATTATTTAGTAAAAACTTAGAATACAAAATAGATAATTTAATCCGAGATGAGGAAGGCAGATACATTATAATGGAAGTGGTAGTAGAGGAAAAAAAATTTGTTATATGTAACGTATATGGCCCAAATGAGGAAGATATAAGATTCTGGCAGATATTGAGGGACAAACTACTTAAATATTCTGGCAACACATTAATCATAGGAGGAGATTTTAATATTGCCCCAAATAGCATACTAGATAGATGTAGAGATAGTACAACGCAAACAGGGGAGAAGATACTGGACAAAACAACAATAGCTAAGAGAAAGAGAGAATCCAACATAATAAAGAAATTTCAGCAAGACCTAAAAATTTTAGACGGCTTTAGAGTTATACATCCAGAAGACAGGGAGTATACATGTTGTTCAAAATCTAAAAAAACCTTATCTAGGATAGATTATTTTTTGGTCTCAGAGAAATCACTTGACGCAATACAAGAAATATATATAGATATGATTACAATCTCAGATCATGCCCCTATTGTAATTGTGATGAATCTTAAGAAGAAGGATAGGAAAAGTAACCAATTTTTTTTCCCGAAATACTTGATAAAAAACACTAGATTTGTAAAATTTTTAAAAGAGAAGTGGGCTGATTATAAACGATTTAATGAAGGCTTTTTAGACAAAACTCATATATTCTGGAATGCGGCTAAAGCAGTGCTTAGAGGGGAGATTACAACATACCTAATACGATTAAAGAAAAAAATGAATTTACAAAGACAACAGGTAACTAACTGCTTAATCAACAAATATTCTAACTATATACAGGAAAAAAATATGGCCAACTGGCAGAAATATTTACAGGCTAAAAAAAATAGAGATGACTATCTATTACAAAATGAAATCAAAGAGAATATAAAAACTTGTACACAGTTTTACAGGTATGGGAATAAGGTAGGCAGCTTCTTAGCCCGTATAGATAAAAATCATAAGACTAAAAACTTTATAACTAAAATTAAACATAAAGACCAAATATGGACAAACACCGAAGACATACAAAAAGCTTTCCTTGAGTATTTCTCAGAATTATACTCAACACAACCCATAAATCTAGATAAAAAGGAAAAATTCTGGGCTTCACTAACAAATCCTCGTTTGGAGAGCAGTCAGCTAAATGGTATTAATAAACCCATTACAGAAATAGAAATAAGTCAGACAATTAAAGCAATGGCGAACAATAAAGCAGCAGGCCCAGATGGCATGCCATCTGAGCTTTATAAAATTTTGAACGATGAAATAACCCCAACGTTAACTATCCTAATGAATAAATTTTGGAATGGTCAGTTAGAACCATTAGCAGACTTCAATGAGTCTACAATAATTGTAATACCTAAACCAGGAAAGGACCCACAGTTGATTGATTCTTATAGGCCCATCTCACTTTTGAACATGGACTATAAGATATTAACCAGTATATTAGCTAAAAGGATACAAGGGTCACTTGATACTATAATACACTCTGATCAAACAGGATTTATGAAGGGAAGATCCTCAAACACTAATTTGAGGAAGGTCTTCTTAACAATTATAGACCACTGGTATAAGAATAAATATAACAAGAAACTAAATAAAGAAGATATTGCAATAATATCACTGGATGCAAGCAAAGCCTTCGATTCAGTTACATGGGACCATCTTGTCACTGCTCTTAAAAAATTTGGGTACGAAGGGAAATGCCTTAACACAATTGAGATGCTGTATAGGGAGTCCAGGGCAGCAATTGTTATAAATAACAATAAAACATCTTATTTCCCTCTTTTAAGAGGGACAAGACAGGGATGCCCCCTGTCCCCCCTAATTTTCAATCTAGCCCTAGAACCTTTACTGATCGCCCTGAGGGATAAGATTCAAGGGATAGAGGTAGGAGGTAAAAATGTGCAACTAGCTGTATATGCTGATGATCTTTTGGTATTTTCTAGAAAGTCTTGTGAGAGCTTCAATCAAATTTGTCAAATCATAGAAAACTTTGGTTCCTTTTCAGGGTATAATATTAATAGAAACAAATCTGAAGTTCTGTGGTTACAAAAAAACCAGACATCAGAAGATAAGATCTTCAGGGAAGTAAGTAAACATATTACTTATCTGGGGATTAAGATCTCCAATAACCCTATGGAATGGTATTCTTTAAATATTTGTAATGGTGCAAGACAATTTTCTGAAACTCTTAAAAGATGGAAATCTCTCCCACTCTCGATCTCCGGCAAAATAAACTTGTTAAAGATGATTGCACTTCCAAGGCTGCTATATTTGTTTCAGAATATACCCTTCTTAATTAAAAAACAGGAGATTAAGATAATTAATTCTGCGATCAAAGATTATATATGGATGGGTAAGAAACCCAGGATTAGTTATCAAAAACTAGTCCTTAAAAAAGAATATCTAGGCTTAGGACTCCCTAATATTGAAATGTATAACTTAGTGGCAGTTACGAAGATTGCCCTAGACTGGCTCTTGGAGAGTAATCACTTTTCCCTCTTAGACATAGAAACTGGCTTAATAAAACCGTTCTGCTTAAAAAATGTTCTTCACTTAGAAATTAAAAATCTTCCAGACTATGTTAAAAAAAATAGATTTCTTCAAAGATACAATAGTGGCTTGGCATAGGACATGTAAATTTCTAGGCCTAAAGCCCTTCGCAACTAAATTTTTTTCTATAGAGGGAAATCCAGGGTTTAAACAGGGTCTTCCTTCGGGAATCTTCACACGCTGGAGAGAAAAGGGATTATCTAAACCTATACAATTAGTTAAAATTAATCAAGAGGCAATGACGGTTGAAGAATTTGAAGTAATTAAGAATAGGTATAGTTTGGCAGATAGACACCTCTTCTCATTCCTACAAGTCAGACATTACTGTTTGAAACTAATTCAACTGCAGGGGAATAACTGGGAGCTTACAGCACTAATCCCGGTTATCAATTTAATCAAACAGGGTAAATACTCTATCTCACTTCTCTATAACATAATAAATAATAGAAATCACAAACAATATATTGAATTAGGGGTCGCAAAATGGAGAGATGTATTTTTCAAGAATCTCAGTACACAGATAATGGTGAAAAGTGTAGCGAGGGTAGAAGAGGCATCGCTAGCTATCCCTATGAGGGAGCAACATACTAAGATAATGTGGATGGTATATATTACTCCTGAGAAAATCGCCAAGTGGGGAGGCACCGGAGAGGGAGCATTATGTATAAAATGTAGGCAACAAAGTACAAACTTGCTACATAGTTTCTGGTCATGCCCAAGAATACAAAAATTATGGGGGGAAATAAACTATTGGCTAGGCAACATATATGAGACCCAAATCAGGCTACAAGCAGATCAGGTAATTTTTTTCCACTATAAGAAAGAACATTTAATGTGTAGAAAATTTATAACATTAGTGATTCTAATAACAAGGAATCTTATATTAAAAGGGTGGAAGAAAGATAAAACTCCAACCCTAATAGCGATTAAGGAAAATACTCACCACCAATTCTTGATAGAACTTCAAGATACTTTGTTCCATATAGAAACTAATATCGCCCGTTTTTTTGATAAATGAGGAAGGTGGGTTAAAACCCAAGATTTAGAAGAACAGAAGCGAATAATTAAAAAGTTTGATAATACAGTATATATAGAAAACTGTAGACTTAGAGGAGAATGGTTATTTGAATAAAGATGGCCGGCCTATGGGGAGAGGGGGGGAGATGGGAGGGGTATATTAACTTTTTTTTTTTTTTTTTTTTTCTTCTTTCTTTCTTTTCTTTTCTTTTTGGGTTTGGGGGAAATATACTTGACTGAATAAGAGTTAAGTTAAAAACTATATACGCCATATTGAAATGTTGATAAGAGTAATTATGTACTCATGTGACCGAAAGTGAGTTTGAATATTTTTTTCTTTTTTGTTGTTGCTCTCGCTTCTTATGTATTGTTAATTAAAAATGGAAAGGAGTGATGAGATTAGTAACATAGTTTGGAAGGTAAAACTCGACATTATATTAAGACAAAAATGTTATCTGAACTGATGAAACTAGTGTAATACGCATGCAGATAAATATGTATAACATTTTGCTGGATTTGTTGTGCTGAAACAACTTAATGTTTTTTTTTTCCTTTTTCTGTATTTGACACAAAATATCAATAAAACTTCTTTCAGGAAAAAAAAAAAAAAAAAGAAAAAAAAAGTTATGTTTGTGTTAACATGGCACTTTTATATGTTGCAGTTTTGTTCCTGCAAAGAGGGATCTTTACCTACGCCTATTGAGTAAAAGGTTCTGTTCAGTAATGTCTGTGGTAACTTTTTTTTCTTTTCTTTTTTTTTTATTATTTGAAAGTTACCAATACCATAATGTCTGTTATTTAAATACTCTATGAAGTTTGGTTAATAAAGTTCATATTATTTAAAATATGACATGTCATTATTACATGGTTGCCTAAAATGGAATATTGTGTTTTATTTGATTCTTGGGGGGAAATTTCATAATAATTAAAATTGAAGGTGATGTGTCCCTTCAAACCCTGTTACACTATTCTCAGCCCCGTCACATTAATATTTTTTGTGGGGAAATAGGGAAGGGAATTAAAAAAGAAAGCATTTCTTGCTAAATACCACCTGACATATAAAGGGCTAGCACATCTAAATTCATTAATTATTTTTGAAAAAAATAAGGAGACCACAGGCACACAATTTGTTTATTTGAAACTTTCATACATAAAAATGTGAAGATTATCATAAATGTGACATATGTAAGTATTAATTTGTTATGAGAGACACATGAGCAGTAGGTAGATGTTTGTTTTATAATAAGATCTGTGTAAAATCCTTTTTAAACCAATACCATTTTGTCCGTTACGGGGTTGAGAATAAAAGTTGTCCAGATCTGAAAAAAAATGAAAATAATAAAATGAATTTATTGCCTGAGGTAGGAAAAAATGATTTGTTAGAAGTTTGATTTGTGCCTAATTATGTGGGATAGTTAGATAATTAATCAAATGTATATATATATAATATGCTGGCTCCTAGAGCTTCAAATCATATTTGTTAATCCACGCCTTATCTCTAAGCAAATACAGTATAAGCATAAGCACTCACTTGAGTCACTCTTTTTACTCCAGTCAGCTACCATGTTTACAATTATGTGCAACTCATGTGTATGATGTCCACTTCACATGTTGCCACTGATTTTATAATACTTAGGGTATTTTATTTTTTTGCCCCCCTGGAAAAATTACTGCAGGCCCATTCCATCATCTAGCTTAAAAATATTTCATCTGATTCTGGAACTCCTAAATCTATTATATGTGGTCCCCTTCACTTCTTTTTCCTAAAATATATTTACTTGCTGATTTTTGTGGCACTTCAATAGCTAGAAGCACACCGTGGGAATGTGAACAGTCAATCTGCCCAGGTATGCAATTCTTCACAGGAAAAATAGAATCACTCAACTGTAGACTTGTGAAGAAGGCAGAGATGGGGAACTGATTCATTGTCATACCCTGTTAAAATTTAGATTGCTTTGTATTTAAAGTCACACCTTGCATATTTTCAGCTTTACATTCTGAATAATATTGATAATGTATATTCACAAGAAGTTTATAAACTAAATAAACCTCACTGAGATTATACTCTGCCAGTATTTCTAAAATATGTCTAGGAGTTTAGACTTTGACCTGTAACAGAGAAATTAAACATCAAACAGAGAGGCACATATTCATACCCCAGCACCATTGTTAATGCATAACCTCCTTCTCCCAAACTACCAGAGTTAGCTACTCATTACACAGTGATCTGTAGAGAGACCCATTGTTGATAATTTAATAATTTTATAGTTGGGAAAATTCACCAGCAATAGTACAAATTTCAAGCATCCCTTTGATCAGTCCACGCACCAATGATTCGAGGCCCTTGCTTAGGTACAATTTCTATATCTCAGTGTATACAATGGAAAAGTCCTTTCCTACAGAAAGTCCTCTCATTAAAAGCCTAATCTGTTCCACTACATTCTTGCCAGACAGAATGATCCAGCATTAGAGCATGCCTCAATAGTAAGCGGTAATAAGACTGATAGAAACAGCTTAAGTAATTGGATTGCTATATGGTATTGAATGTCTGACAACAAAAGATATCAATCTCTATTCTACCACTGAATCTTTGTTCCAGCAATGAATTCATTTAGTCATGCCTTTGGAGGCTTGCGGTCCCTGTAGGAGAAATGACAGACTGGGGACACAAAAGCCAGGCCATCTGATGAGCACAGAGAAAGCGACTGTACCATTCTAAGAAGTTAATTATAGGGAACAAAAGCAGCAGACTTTGACTTGTTGATCATTACCATAATCACATTACTACAGTTCACTCCTATTCCCATCGTAGGACGTTCTTTGGTTCCGTCCACTTGGCACTTGTAGATCACATTTTATCACCATAGGGAAGCACTGTACACCTGCTTCTATAATATTCATGAGTCAAGATGACTGTTGTCATCATAACAATTTTGTGAAACGGTTCTCCTGAAATCTGGCAATTTGACTATGTCTATTTAATTTAAAATTTAAAGATGGTGGGTAAAACATAGTATTTTTAAAAAAAAAAAAACTTTAAAAATGGAAGAGTACTATTTAAACATTAAAAATATTTTGTGCATGAAAATAAACATTAAAGGACCAATAAATACAGTAGAATTGCATAATCAGCACATGCATAATAAAAAGATAATGCAAATGCACTGAGGGCCTGATGATATAAAGCTCTCTGGTTAGACGAGATCATATAAAATGATCCTCCAGCACTGTGAGATCACTAATGAAATTATAAAAGAGCAGAGTTTGCTATACGTCTCCAAGGGGCGTTCCCTGAATTTCTGTATGTGAAGTAGAGGCAAGCCCAGTGCAATATAGTACTGCATGACATGAAAGCTCTACTGGGGTGTTGTATTTTACATTACTTTAGATTTCAGATTAAGTTTTATTACATTTAAACTTTGTACTTTCTACTATTTTGTATTTTATTTTTTTATACAGCAGTGTATTTAGGATTGTGATTATACCAGAGATATGAGATGCCTTCCATAGAAAGTAATGAGGTTCTCTGGGATACACACATTCACAGGGGAGAGACAGCCCAAGTGCCTGTAGGCACCAAAATATGAAGTTAACTAAGATGGTGGACAGCAGTGAAATAACAGCATCTCCCGGGCTCCATGCTTTCATCAGGGGAAAGGGTATGATAAGGTGCAATGTAAATGCTATATTAGGTTTATAAAGAATATAGATACGTATATTAAATTATACAGACACATTAGCAATTAGAAACACAGCTGTGCTTATAATTACAGACTTCTATTTGTGGGGGCTACAAAAAATCATATAATATTCTTTGACATATACAGGTAATAGCATCAATAATATGGTGCAGACCCTATTAGAACATAAATTATTTTTATATTATATTATTTATTATAAATAATAATGGGCTTACAGTTACCTACATGAAGCCACCATATTGTGGGTATCAGCTAGTTTACATCCACCTATGTCACATGTGATGTCAGAGTAGGCACATGAGTGTTGCTAACAAATAAAAGGAAGCACTGGAAGCAGCTAGCTCTGACATCAGAGGTCCTTTAGCTGAAAGGGAACTAGCTGTTACTATTTTTCCCATATCTCATTATGCTGGTTTCAGGAAGGTCAATTTAAAGATGACTGGTATTTATACACATGCCTACTCTGCATAATTATAAATCCGGCCCTGGGGAGAGAGAATTTAAGAGAACACCTGGGGCTGATATAAAATCTCAATTTGCTGCAAATACAAATTAAACTGAAATGTTTTCACAACAATTTAACTTGTTTTTGTCAATAGTTTAGTATATATATATTTTTTTTACTTTTCTGTCAATTAATAAGTATATTGTGAATTTTGAGCAAACTTCTCCTGCATACAGCTGTAGAAAATAAAATAAAAAATTTTTACAAATACAAAATGCAATATAATTTGTAAAAAAATAGAGACAAATATACAAAGTATGATTCTAATTTGTTACAGTAACACTAAAAAACTTTCAAAACATGATCAGAATTGCAACTGAAGACCTCGCGTAAAGAGTTAGGGCTTAAAAAAAGTTGCACCAAACACAACATAAATACATTAAAATTAAAATTAACAGCTACACTTATATATACAGGGGCCTAGCTATCAAGCTCCGAATGGAGCTTGATGGCCCGTGTTTCTGGCGAGTCTTTAGACTCGCCAGAAACAGCAGTTATGAAGCAGCGGTCTAAAGACCGCTGCTCCATAGCCCTGTCCGCCTGCTCTGAGCAGGCGGACAGGAATGCTGGTGGCAGATTGGCCACGAGTCAGCAGGGGGCGGCGTTGCACCAGCAGCTCTTGTGAGCTGCTGGTGCAATGCTGAATACGGAGAGCGTATTGCTCTCCGCATTCAGCAAGGTCTTGCGGCCCTTATCCGCACTGTCGGATCAGGTCCGTAAGACCTTTCATAAATAGAGGCCACACTATCTAATAATAATTAGTCATATAAATATTTAAAGTTATAAGGGTTAATGTGTATACATGTGTATTGCACCATTCCTCTGCCCTTTTCCTCTTTTTTGTTTAGCTGAGCAATGACAAATACAGCTTCATCCAATCGTTGCGTGCCCCACTTGGCGTCCCTCTCGTGGGGCGCGTAATGAATGGATAAAGCTGGATTCGCCATTGTTCAGCTAAATAAGGTAGGAGATGTGGGCGGAGGAATGGCCCAATGTTTACCATTAAAAAGAATAAAGTTCCAACTAATCCTTTGGAAGAGGTTTGCCCCACTAAGGTTTTAACCGGACAATTTGCTTATACAAATACCCTCAGGAATACTTCAAAGTCTTTAAGGGGCCTCAATAATCAAATAGACAGAGTTTATCTGAATAGTAGTATTGAATAAACCAGTGCCTGCCGGTGTGCTCAGCATATAACAAACAGTTCTTAAATTTTGAGAATACGCTCTATAACTCATATGTACAGCCTCTAATTAGGTCTTCATTGGCTTTAACGCTGACTTGAATAAGTAGACATACAGGTATCCCAAATATGCTCGACAATAATACAGGTTGTTCAAATAGAGTTTCTCACCAGCTGTAGGTATCCTGCTCTCCCAGGCTACTGCCTGTCCACCAGCGCGGAACGAGCGCACCTCTAGCCGGACTTCTCCTTCGGTAGTGTGTCCTGTATCAAGTCACGTCCTGTTAGCCAATAGGAACAAGGTGGTGACGTATCCAACGTGTCACTTACGCCACTCCGCCAATGGTAATCCGGTTAGTTGACGTTTCCCACCTGTCATCCGTCGGCAGCCAATCAATGCGCGTTGAGGGAATCCAATGACCATCCAGGGGTCGGCCTCAACTTGCGATGTCCGTTACCAAACAAACAGGGAGCAATCAATGGTACTTGCCGTAATGAGTCAAATGCATGTAGTGAGGCTTCACTGTACACACGCAGGCATAGGTATTACAGGCGGCCCCTATATGAAAAATTGAAGAGGGTAACCATTTACTTCCTCCTCACTGAGGGTAACTCCGGTGGGCTTGGCAGATGGTGCTGGCTTGTGGTAAAAAATATACAATCGGAAAAAAGCAGAAAAGCATGCCAGGCACCGAAAATAAATAAAAATCTTATTTTATTGGTATTCCATTAAAAATAGTGTTACAACAAGAGCAATGTGGGGGGACCCCCAGACAAAACAGACTAACGCGTTTCGGCTAGGAGAGCCGTACTCATAGTCCATAAAACTACTAAGAATGCACTGATTTAAATACCCAGTGCTCTATTTCTATTGGTTGGCCATCTAATTGAAATTTAAAGGTACAGTGCCCCAAACATCTAAAGCACCTCAATGTATAGTTAACATAGCTTATATTTAAATACTTTGGTAATTTCATTAAATGGCCAAATGGGGGTGAGAGATATTTAATAACTTATATATATGATAAATGACATAATATTATCACAGGACCGGCTCAACTATAAATGTGTATAAGGAGTACATGTAGCAATGCATAATTCAAGGTTATAGCCAAATTAGAATTAATTAGTCTAAAAAGAGGAAATATTGTTGTATAGTTCTTCTGTTCCAATATGCACATTAGTAGGTACGGGGTATATTACCATATTCAACTTATAACGGTGAAAAAGTGACGAAAAGTTGCAATGAGCCCATGACTAGAGGCGCTGATCAAATACTCATAACCCTAGATGGTGTAAAAATGATAGTAATGGTATAGACCATTTGGGTATATAGTGCCCCTACCCAGTTCTATAATATATCATTTAGAGGGGAGTAACATCAAGCAAATCCAATAGAAAGTGTAAATGAGCCTATGACTAGAGGACAGGTTGTCTATCTAAAATAAATAACTTCAATTAAGTACACATAAATTAACCTCTGAAAAGCCTTAGGACCTATAGACTAGATCCCTAAAGTAAAAGTAGTTGATTTCAATATATATAGTAATGAGCCTATGACAAGAAGCCAGTATGAAAAGCTAGATATGGTTAATTAGTTGTACTTATTAGTGAGACTGGTACCTATTGCCAAGGTCCCTATGTACTAGATTTGCCTTAGTGTTTATAATGAGCCTATGACTAGAGGATAGTTTGAGGACTTGATGAAATTAGTTGAATATATATAGTCAGGTAGAACTAATACCTATTTACTTGGTCCCTACAGGCTAGAATAATATATGTTTACAGAGGGAAACCAAAATGCTATATGATTTGCTAGGCTGTGAGTAAGTTTGGGGCCCATGGGTAAAATGTGGGACTGAATTAGTCCCTCACTTCCAATAATTAATTAAATCGTATTCTGAGTTTAGGCCCCAGGGTCTCTTAGTTTGGAGCCTAAATATCCAATACATCTCTTGCCTTGACAGGACGTCAAAGCGGTTGCCTCCTCTCTTCTGATGTTGTACCTTTTCAATAATCATCCATTTGAGGGAGTGACAATCTTTGTCGTGCTTTTGTACAAAGTGAGTTACCAATGTAGTACTACTCTTACCTATTCTGATCGTGGACAAATGTTCGCGTATCCTGGAGCGGACGTCCCTAGTGGTCAAACCTACATATTGCAGATTGCACAATGTGCACCACAGAAGATAGATGCAATACGTAGATCTGCAGTTGACACAAGAGGAAATGTCAAAGGTTTCCCCAGTCACTGCTGAAGTGAATGAGGTACCAACCTGTACGTGCTCACATGCCTTGCATTGTGAGTATCCGCACCTGTATGTTCCTCTATGGGTTAACCAGGAGGAAGCAGCTCCCATCTCCGGTCTAGATCTTTTTAATTGAGAAGGGGACACTAGGTTACCTATAGATTTATTCCTTCTATAGGAAAACCTACACCCTCTTTTAGCCGTTTCTGTGAGAGCATCATCAGCCACTAGTAGTTTAAAGTGGTTGCGGATAATACCACAAATCTGTGTGTACTGGGCTGAGTAATCTGTCACAAAAGTTAATGTGTTGTCTGTACTTTTTTTTGGGATGGGTTTATCCCTTAAAAGGGTTTCCCGTGGCATATTATTTACTTCATTTCTGGCTCTTTTAATGATTTTTTTACTGTATCCTCTTTGTTGCAGGCGTTTTTCCAAATCATCTGCATGAGTGGCATAGGTTTGGGGTAAAGTACAGTTGCGTTTAATACGCACAAATTGGCCCTTTGCTACAGAGTACGGCATGTGTTTCGGATGGCAGCTTCTTGCGTGTAATAGGCTATTCCCTGAGATAGGCTTCCTATACACTTGTGAGGAAACCTTACCCAGAGAGCAGCCCCTCAACTCAAGGTCCAGATAATGTACCTGGTCTTTGTGGAACTCAAATGTGAATTTTAGGTTCACTTCGTTTTGTCCTAAGTATTCCACAAATTCACATGCTTGCTCCATGTTTCCCCTCCATATAAATAGAAGGTCATCTATGTAACGGATGTACAATCTAATTCTCGGTCTGAAGGGGTTACCAGCTGCATAGACGTGGCACCGCTCCCACCAACCCATAAATAGGTTGGCGTAAGTGGGAGCAAACTTTGCTCCCATAGCGGTCCCACGTCTCTGCAGGTAGAACTCCCCCTCAAACCGAAAATAGTTGTGAGTCAACAGGAAGTGGGTTACATCCACTACAAAGGTAATGAACGAGTCGCTGTGGGTCGTTTTCTCTTTCAGGAAATATGTCACTGCTTTTATGCCCCATTCATGGGGTATTGTGGAGTAAAGAGAAACGACATCCACAGAGAGCCATCCAAAATCTCGTTCCCAAGGTACGTTTTCAACCAAATTCAACACATGTTTAGAGTCCCTGGCATAGCTGGGGAGTGACTTGACCAGAGGCTGAAGGACTCCATCCAGCCACTCCGAGAGATGTTCTAGCATAGACCCTATACCATTCACTATGGGTCTACCTTGAACATTATCTAATGACTTATGCACCTTTGGAAAGTGATGGAAAAGTGGGATGACCGGATGTTCCACAAAAAGATATTTAAAGGTTTTCTCATCTAAAAGTCCATCCTCCACTGCTCCATCCAATAGGTGCATAAGCTCTCTCTGGAATCTATTGGTAGGGTCCTGACTTAGATGTTGATAGTTTTCCACATCTTCAAGCTGTCTTAGGGCTTCTTTGATGTAATCTGATCTATTAAGGAGGACCACTGAGCCCCCCTTGTCCGCCTGTTTTATCACCACTTCCGTATTTTCTTCCAAAGATTTAAGGGCTTTTCTTTCATTAAATGACAAATTTCTCATAGGACTAGTCTGGGACAAGGATAGATATCTCAAATCTGATTCTACCCTCTTATAGAAAGTCTCGATTATGTTGCCCCTACTCTGGATGGGGTAGAAGGTAGAGGGGTTTTTATATCTTTTGACCCTGTCTGGGTTTGCCTCCTCCAATCTTGGCAATCCCTCTCTCCCCAACTCCTCCAGAGTAATGAGATCACATGTCTCGAGAAAGTCAAGCTCCTGGCAAATATCTCTTTGAAATGTGCCCACAGTGTTTGCTGCTTCCTGGTCTGTGTTTGCACCTGAAAAGTGTTTACGTAAAGTTAGATTACGAATAAATCTATTTAAATCCAGCATTGTCTTAAACAAGTTGAAATTAACTGTTGGTACAAAACCCAGACCAAGAGACAGCACCCTCTCCTCATGGTTAGTAAGAATGTGGTTAGATAAATTTATGACGGTATGTACTTGGACGGGGCTCTCGTCTGGCGTGATGGATACCTCCCTTGTTGGGGTCCCTGTATGGTAGTACCTCCCCCTTCGCTGGTGTGATGGCCTATCTGAAAAACCTGCTCCAGTTGTACTAGCTCATCATCCCTATTGTGTACCATATTATTGGTGGATTGAGCTGGAGTATAGTGGTAATCAGATGTAGGCTGATACCTTCTTTGTTGACTTGATTGGCCCCTAGATCGTGAGGAGTTGTAGATTATTCTACCTCTCCCAGAGCCTGCCCTATTACCACTCCTACTCCGGTGGTACATATGACCCCCACTTCTATGGAGTTCAGTGTTAATATCAACGATTTCTTGTGGAAAATTACAATCTTCATTCTCTGACTGTGTACTATCCCCACCTGAGTCAGCCTCACTCTCAGAGAATGTAACTGATCTTCTACCTCTAGATCTTCTCCCCCTGTTACGTCTTCCCCCTCTGGAAAAGTTCTGGGACCTCCTAAATTGGGACCTTTGGCTCTTATTCCAAATATATATTTTGTTACTGTCATAGTCTGCCTTATCTCTAATAAATTTAGTGTGTTTGATGTTAACTATTTCACTTTTCACCTCTGATATGGTACGTTGTAAAACCTTATCAAAGTTGGGATAATCTACTGTGTTGGAATAGGTATTCAGAAGTAGCTGTACCTCCACAATCTCAGACCGTATAGATGATAACATATTAGACTTATAGGTAACTAACAATTTCATCAATCTAAAGGAACAGTCATTAAGCACAGTATTCCACAGTTCTATAAATTCTGTATCCTCTGTTTCAAAAGTGGGGAACTTATTGACCCTGAGACCTCTTGGTATCATATTTAAAGCCAAGTATTTCTCCAGAGTCCATATATCCCATTTGAGTTTTTTCTCTTTAGTTAGCAACCGTTCCATGTCATCAAATAACATAGGCAAGTCATAGTTGTTTCTGTCCTGTGAAAAAATCTGGTCAATCTCTCTATTGTCCACATCTCTTTCATCTGCTTTCTTTAGGGAATAGAATACTACTGTTGTTTCGTCTTGAATTTGCTGCATGATGTACTGGTTAGTTGGCTTAAGTGGCTTACCACCTGCCACTTTAAATATAGCACTAAAAAGAATAAAGTTCCAACTAATCCTTTGGAAGAGGTTTGCCCCACTAAGGTTTTAACCGGACAATTTGCTTATACAAATACCCTCAGGAATACTTCAAAGTCTTTAAGGGGCCTCAATAATCAAATAGACAGAGTTTATCTGAATAGTAGTATTGAATAAACCAGTGCCTGCCGGTGTGCTCAGCATATAACAAACAGTTCTTAAATTTTGAGAATACGCTCTATAACTCATATGTACAGCCTCTAATTAGGTCTTCATTGGCTTTAACGCTGACTTGAATAAGTAGACATACAGGTATCCCAAATATGCTCGACAATAATACAGGTTGTTCAAATAGAGTTTCTCACCAGCTGTAGGTATCCTGCTCTCCCAGGCTACTGCCTGTCCACCAGCGCGGAACGAGCGCACCTCTAGCCGGACTTCTCCTTCGGTAGTGTGTCCTGTATCAAGTCACGTCCTGTTAGCCAATAGGAACAAGGTGGTGACGTATCCAATGTGTCACTTACGCCACTCCGCCAATGGTAATCCGGTTAGTTGACGTTTCCCACCTGTCATCCGTCGGCAGCCAATCAATGCGCGTTGAGGGAATCCAATGACCATCCAGGGGTCGGCCTCAACTTGCGATGTCCGTTACCAAACAAACAGGGAGCAATCAATGGTACTTGCCGTAATGAGTCAAATGCATGTAGTGAGGCTTCACTGTACACACGCAGGTGCATAAGTCATTAGATAATGTTCAAGGTATGACCCATAGTGAATGGTATAGGGTCTATGCTGGAACATCTCTCGGAGTGGCTGGATGGAGTCCTTCAGCCTCTGGTCAAGTCACTCCCCAGCTATGCCAGGGACTCTAAACATGTGTTGAATTTGGTTGAAAACGTACCTTGGGAACGAGATTTTGGATGGCTCTCTGTGGATGTCGTTTCTCTTTACTCCACAATACCCCATGAATGGGGCATAAAAGCAGTGACATATTTCCTGAAAGAGAAAACGACCCACAGCGACTCGTTCATTACCTTTGTAGTGGATGTAACCCACTTCCTGTTGACTCACAACTATTTTCGGTTTGAGGGGGAGTTCTACCTGCAGAGACGTGGGACCGCTATGGGAGCAAAGTTTGCTCCCACTTACGCCAACCTATTTATGGGTTGGTGGGAGCGTCTGGGTTTTGTACCAACAGTTAATTTCAACTTGTTTAAGACAATGCTGGATTTAAATAGATTTATTCGTAATCTAACTTTACGTAAACACTTTTCAGGTGCAAACACAGACCAGGAAGCAGCAAACACTGTGGGCACATTTCAAAGAGATATTTGCCAGGAGCTTGACTTTCTCGAGACATGTGATCTCATTACTCTGGAGGAGTTGGGGAGAGAGGGATTGCCAAGATTGGAGGAGGCAAACCCAGACAGGGTCAAAAGATATAAAAACCCCTCTACCTTCTACCCCATCCAGAGTAGGGGCAACATAATCGAGACTTTCTATAAGAGGGTAGAATCAGATTTGAGATATCTATCCTTGTCCCAGACTAGTCCTATGAGAAATTTGTCATTTAATGAAAGAAAAGCCCTTAAATCTTTGGAAGAAAATACGGAAGTGGTGATAAAACAGGCGGACAAGGGGGGCTCAGTGGTCCTCCTTAATAGATCAGATTACATCAAAGAAGCCCTAAGACAGCTTGAAGATGTGGAAAACTATCAACATCTAAGTCAGGACCCTACCAATAGATTCCAGAGAGAGCTTATGCACCTATTGGATGGAGCAGTGGAGGATGGACTTTTAGATGAGAAAACCTTTAAATATCTTTTTGTGGAACATCCGGTCATCCCACTTTTCCATCACTTTCCAAAGGTGCATAAGTCATTAGATAATGTTCAAGGTAGACCCATAGTGAATGGTATAGGGTCTATGCTAGAACATCTCTCGGAGTGGCTGGATGGAGTCCTTCAGCCTCTGGTCAAGTCACTCCCCAGCTATGCCAGGGACTCTAAACATGTGTTGAATTTGGTTGAAAACGTACCTTGGGAACGAGATTTTGGATGGCTCTCTGTGGATGTCGTTTCTCTTTACTCCACAATACCCCATGAATGGGGCATAAAAGCAGTGACATATTTCCTGAAAGAGAAAACGACCCACAGCGACTCGTTCATTACCTTTGTAGTGGATGTAACCCACTTCCTGTTGACTCACAACTATTTTCGGTTTGAGGGGGAGTTCTACCTGCAGAGACGTGGGACCGCTATGGGAGCAAAGTTTGCTCCCACTTACGCCAACCTATTTATGGGTTGGTGGGAGCGGTGCCACGTCTATGCAGCTGGTAACCCCTTCAGACCGAGAATTAGATTGTACATCCGTTACATAGATGACCTTCTATTTATATGGAGGGGAAACATGGAGCAAGCATGTGAATTTGTGGAATACTTAGGACAAAACGAAGTGAACCTAAAATTCACATTTGAGTTCCACAAAGACCAGGTACATTATCTGGACCTTGAGTTGAGGGGCTGCTCTCTGGGTAAGGTTTCCTCACAAGTGTATAGGAAGCCTATCTCAGGGAATAGCCTATTACACGCAAGAAGCTGCCATCCGAAACACATGCCGTACTCTGTAGCAAAGGGCCAATTTGTGCGTATTAAACGCAACTGTACTTTACCCCAAACCTATGCCACTCATGCAGATGATTTGGAAAAACGCCTGCAACAAAGAGGATACAGTAAAAAAATCATTAAAAGAGCCAGAAATGAAGTAAATAATATGCCACGGGAAACCCTTTTAAGGGATAAACCCATCCCAAAAAAAAGTACAGACAACACATTAACTTTTGTGACAGATTACTCAGCCCAGTACACACAGATTTGTGGTATTATCCGCAACCACTTTAAACTACTAGTGGCTGATGATGCTCTCACAGAAACGGCTAAAAGAGGGTGTAGGTTTTCCTATAGAAGGAATAAATCTATAGGTAACCTAGTGTCCCCTTCTCAATTAAAAAGATCTAGACCGGAGATGGGAGCTGCTTCCTCCTGGTTAACCCATAGAGGAACATACAGGTGCGGATACTCACAATGCAAGGCATGTGAGCACGTACAGGTTGGTACCTCATTCACTTCAGCAGTGACTGGGGAAACCTTTGACATTTCCTCTTGTGTCAACTGCAGATCTACGTATTGCATCTATCTTCTGTGGTGCACATTGTGCAATCTGCAATATGTAGGTTTGACCACTAGGGACGTCCGCTCCAGGATACGCGAACATTTGTCCACGATCAGAATAGGTAAGAGTAGTACTACATTGGTAACTCACTTTGTACAAAAGCACGACAAAGATTGTCACTCCCTCAAATGGATGATTATTGAAAAGGTACAACATCAGAAGAGAGGAGGCAACCGCTTTGACGTCCTGTCAAGGCAAGAGATGTATTGGATATTTAGGCTCCAAACTTCGGCCTAGATTTAGAGTTCGGCGGTAGCCGTCAAAACCAGCGTTAGAGGCTCCTAACGCTGGTTTTGGCCGCCCGCTGGTATTTGGAGTCAGTGATTAAAGGGTCTAACGCTCACTTTACAGCCGCGACTTTTCCATACCGCAGATCCCCCTACGCCATTTGCGTAGCCTATCTTTTCAATGGGATCTTTCTAACGCTGGTATTTAGAGTTGTTTCTGCAGTGAGCGTTAGAGCTCTAACGACAAGATTCCAGCCGCCTGAAAATAGCAGGAGTTAAGAGCTTTCTGGCTAACGCCGGTTTATAAAGCTCTTAACTACTGTACCCTAAAGTACACTAACACCCATAAACTACCTATGTACCCCTAAACCGAGGTCCCCCCACATCGCCGCCACTCGATTAAAAATTTTAACCCCTAATCTTCCGACCGCCACCTACGTTATACTTATGTACCCCTAATCTGCTGCCCCTAACCCCGCCGACCCCTATATTACATTTATTAACCCCTAATCTGCCCCCCACAACATCGCCGCCAGCTACTTAAAATAATTAACCCCTAATCTTCCGACCGCAAAGCGCCGCCACCTACGTTATCCCTATGTACCCCTAATCTGCTACCCCTAACACCGCCGACCCCTATATTATATTTATTATCCCCTAATCTGCCCCCCTCAACGTCGCCGACACCTGCCTACACTTATTAACCCCTAATCTGCCGAGCGGACCGCACCGCTACTATAATAAAGTTATTAACCCCTAACCCGCCTCACTAACCCTATCATAAATAGTATTAACCCCTAATCTGCCCTCCCTAACATCGCCGACACCTAACTTCAATTATTAACCCCTAATCTTCCGATCGGAGCTCACCGCTATTCTAATAAATGTATTAACCCCTAAAGCTAAGTCTAACCCTAACACTAACACCCCCCTAACTTAAATATAATTTTAATCTAACGAAATAAATTAACTCTTATTAAATAAATTAATCCTATTTAAAGCTAAATACTTACCTGTAAAATAAATCCTAATATAGCTACAATATAAATTATAATTATATTATAGCTATTTTAGGATTAATATTTATTTTACAGGCAACTTGGTATTTATTTTAACTAGGTACAATAGCTATTAAATAGTTAAGAACTATTTAATAGTTACCTAGTTAAAATAATAACAAATTTACCTGTAAAATAAATCCTAACCTAAGATATAATTAAACCTAACACTACCCTATCAATAAAATAATAAAATAAACTACCTACAATTACCTACAATTAACCTAACACTACACTATCAATAAATTAAATAAACACAATTGCTACAAATAAATACAATTAAATAAACTAGCTAAAGTACAAAAAATAAAAAAGAACTAAGTTACAGAAAATAAAAAAATATTTACAAACATAAGAAAAATATTACAACAATTTTAAACTAATTACACCTACTCTAAGCCCCCTAATAAAATAACAAAGCCCCCCAAAATAATAAATTCCCTACCCTATTCTAAATTAAAAAAGTTACAAGCTCTTTTACCTTACCAGCCCTGAACAGGGCCCTTTGCGGGGCATGCCCCAAGAAGTTCAGCTCTTTTGCCTGTTAAAAAAAACATACAATACCCCCCCCCAACATTACAACCCACCACCCACATACCCCTAATCTAACCCAAACCCCCTTAAATAAACCTAACACTAATCCCCTGAAGATCTTCCTACCTTGTCTTCACCATCCAGGTATCACCGATCCGTCCTGGCTCCAAGATCTTCATCCAACCCAAGCGGGGGTTGGCGATCCATAATCCGGTGCTGAAGAGGTCCAGAAGAGGCTCCAAAGTCTTCATCCTATCCGGCAAGAAGAGGACATCCGGACCGGCAAACATCTTCTCCAAGCCGCATCTTCTATCTTCTTCCATCCGGTGCGGAGCGGGTCCATCTTGAAGCAGGCGACGCGGATCCATCCTCTTCTTCCGATGTCTCCCGACTAATGACGGTTCCTTTAAGGGACGTCATCCAAGATGGCGTCCCTCGAATTCCGATTGGCTGATAGGATTCTATCAGCCAATCGGAATTAAGGTAGGAATTTTCTGATTGGCTGATGGAATCAGCCAATCAGAATCTAGTTCAATCCGATTGGCCGATCCAATCAGCCAATCAGATTGAGCTCGCATTCTATTGGCTGATCGGAACAGCCAATAGAATGCGAGCTCAATCTGATTGGCTGATTGGATCAGCCAATCGGATTGAACTTGATTCTGATTGGCTGATTCCATCAGCCAATCAGAAAATTCCTACCTTAATTCCGATTGGCTGATAGAATCCTATCAGCCAATCGGAATTCGAGGGACGCCATCTTGGATGACGTCCCTTAAAGGAACCGTCATTCGTCGGGAGACATCGGAAGAAGAGGATGGATCCGCGTCGCCTGCTTCAAGATGGACCCGCTCCGCACCGGATGGAAGAAGATAGAAGATGCCGCTTGGAGAAGATGTTTGCCGGTCCGGATGTCCTCTTCTTGCCGGATAGGAGGAAGACTTTGGACCCTCTTCTGGACTTCTTCAGTGGATGTCTAGCCCCCGCTTGGGTTGGATGAAGATATCGGAGCCAGGACGGATCGGTGAACCTGGTATGGTGAAGACAAGGTAGGAAGATCTTCAGGGGCTTAGTGTTAGGTTTATTTAAGGGTGGTTTGGGTTAGATTAGGGGTATGTGGGTGGTGGGTTGTAATGTTGGGGGGGGGGGTATTGTATGTTTTCTTTTACAGGCAAAAGAGCTGAACTTCTTGGGGCATGCCCCGCAAAGGGCCCTGTTCAGGGCTGGTAAGGTAAAAGAGCTTGTAACTTTTTAAATTTAGAATAGGGTAGGGAATTATTTATTTTGGGGGGCTTTGTTATTTTATTAGGGGGCTTAGAGTAGGTGTAATTAGTTTAAAATTGTTGTAATATTTTTCTTATGTTTGTAAATATTTTTTTATTTTCTGTAACTTAGTTCTTTTTTATTTTTTGTACTTTAGCTAGTTTATTTAATTGTATTTATTTGTAGCAATTGTATTTAATTTATTTATTGATAGTGTAGTGTTAGGTTAATTGTAGGTAATTGTAGGTAGTTTATTTAATTATTTTATTGATAGGGTAGTGTTAGGTTTAATTATATCTTAGGTTAGGATTTATTTTACAGGTAATTTTGTATTTATTTTAACTAGGTAACTATTAAATAGGTATTAACTATTTAATAGCTATTGTACCTGGTTAAAATAAATACCAAGTTGCCTGTAAAATAAATATTAATCCTAAAATAGCTAAAATATAATTATAATTTATATTGTAGCTATATTAGGGTTTATTTTACAGGTAAGTATTTAGCTTTAAATAGGATTAATTTATTTAATAAGAGTTAATTTATTTCGTTATATGTAAATTATATTTAAGTTAGGGGGGTGTTAGTGTTAGGGTTAGACTTAGCTTTAGGGGTTAATCCATTTATTAGAATAGCGGTGAGCTCCGATCGGAAGATTAGGGGTTAATAATTGAAGTTAGGTGTTGGCGATGTTAGGGAGGGCAGATTAGGGGTTAATACTATTTATGATAGGGTTAGTGAGACGGATTAGGGGTTAATAACTTTATTATAGTAGCGCTCAGGTCCGCTCGGCAGATTAGGGGTTAATAAGTGTAGGCAGGTGTCGGCGACGTTGTGGGGGGCAGATTAGGGGTTAATAAATATAACATAGGGGTCGGCGATGTTAGGGCAGCAGATTAGGGGTACATAGGGATAACGTAGGTTGCGGCGGTTTACGGAGCGGAAGATTAGGGGTTAAAACTGTAATGCAGGGGTCAGCGATAGCGGGGGCGGCAGATTAGGGGTTAATAAGTGTAAGGTTAGGGGTGTTTAGACTTGGGGTTCATGTTAGGGTGTTAGGTGCAGACGTAGGAAGTGTTTCCCCATAGGAAACAATGGGGCTGCGTTAGGAGCTGAACGCTGCTTTTTTGCAGGTGTTAGGTTTTTTTTCAGCTCAAACAGTCCCATTGTTTCCTATGGGAGAATCGTGCACGAGCACGTTTTTGAGGCTGGCCGCGTCCGTAAGCAACTCTGGTATCGAGAGTTGCATTTGCGGTAAAAATGCCCTACGCTCCTTTTTTGGAGCCTAACGCAGCATTTGTTTTAACTCTCGATACCAGAGTTAAATTTATGGTGCGGCCAGAAAAAAGCCCGCGGAGCGTTAACAGCCCTTTTACCGCCGAACTCCAAATCTAGGCCTTCGAGACCCTGGGGCCTAAACTCAGAATACGATTTCATTAATTATTGGAAGTGAGGGACTAATTCAGTCCCACATTTTACCCATGGGCCCCAAACTTACTCACAGCCTAGCAAATCATATAGCATTTTGGTTTCCCTCTGTAAACATATATTATTCTAGCCTGTAGGGACCAAGTAAATAAGTATTAGTTCTACCTGACTATATATATTCAACTAATTTCATCAAGTCCTAAAACTATCCTCTAGTCATAGGCTCATTATAAACACTAAGGCAAATCTAGTACATAGGGACCTTGGCAATAGGTACCAGTCTCACTAATAAGTACAACTAATTAACCATATCTAGCTTTTCATACTGGCTTCTTGTCATAGGCTCATTACTATATATATTGAAATCAACTACTTTTACTTTAGGGATCTAGTCTATAGGTCCTAAGGCTTTTCAGAGGTTAATTTATGTGTACTTAATTGAAGTTATTTATTTTAGATAGACAACCTGTCCTCTAGTCATAGGCTCATTTACACTTTCTATTGGATTTGCTTGATGTTACTCCCCTCTAAATGATATATTATAGAACTGGGTAGGGTCACTATATACCCAAATGGTCTATACCATTACTATCATTTTTACACCATCTAGGGTTATGAGTATTTGATCAGCGCCTCTAGTCATGGGCTCATTGCAACTTTTCGTCACTTTTTCACCGTTATAAGTTGAATATGGTAATATACCCCGTACCTACTAATGTGCATATTGGAACAGAAGAACTATACAACAATATTTCCTCTTTTTAGACTAATTAATTCTAATTTGGCTATAACCTTGAATTATGCATTGCTACATGTACTCCTTATACACATTTATAGTTGAGCCGGTCCTGTGATAATATTATGTCATTTATCATATATATAAGTTATTAAATATCTCTCACCCCCATTTGGCCATTTAATGAAATTACCAAAGTATTTAAATATAAGCTATGTTAACTATACATTGAGGTGCTTTAGATGTTTGGGGCACTGTACCTTTAAATTTCAATTAGATGGCCAACCAATAGAAATAGAGCACTGGGTATTTAAATCAGTGCATTCTTAGTAGTTTTATGGACTATGAGTACGGCTCTCCTAGCCGAAACGCGTTAGTCTGTTTTGTCTGGGGGTCCCCCCACATTGCTCTTGTTGTAACACTATTTTTAATGGAATACCAATAAAATAAGATTTTTATTTATTTTCGGTGCCTGGCATGCTTTTCTGCTTTTTCCCAATGTTTACCATCTCTAAATGGTAAATATTTTAGAAATGCAACGTCTTTAAAAAAATTATTCATTTAAAGTGCTCCTGTTTTTTATAGTAATTTTATATACTAGCCAACAAATACTTAAACTTGACAATCACTTTAATGTAGAGGTTAAAGGGATATGAAATCCAAACATTTTCTTTTGTGATTCAGACAGAGCATACAATTTTTTTAAATTTTCCAACTCAGATATGCTTCATTCCCATGGTATTTTATGTTAAAGAGATACCTAGGTAGGTGTCTGGAGCATTATATGGCAGGAAGTACTGCCATCTAGTGCTCTTTCAAGTGGATAACATTCTTGAAAAACTGCTGCCAAATAGTGCACCAGAGACATGCACGCTCCTGAGCTTACAACCCTAAAATTGTATGCTCTATCTGAATCATGTAAGAAAAATGTTGCATTTTATGTCTTTTTAATGCCGATATCTGCAAACACTAGCGTAAATTTAAACCATGTTTTATACCATTTTTTTATACTAGTTGGTTTAATTAGTTCTTATTAAAATAATGACGATAGAGGTGTTTACCAACATTGAAAGCAAAAAAATTGTAATGTTACAAGAAATAGTTCTAATCCTAACCATAATCTCTATAGGAGTTATTCGGCCTTGCTATTGATCATGCTATTCCATAGGCTGCTTTCTGGTGTCGCGGAGATTAAGTATTGGCTTAGTGCGCCTTCTGTACTATTTAAGGTGTACAGTTTGTCTATTCCTTGCCCATGTATAGTATTATTCCTGGGTGCACACAGTTTGTCTATTCCTTGCCCATGTATAGTATTATTCCTGGGTGCACACAGTTTGTCTATTCCTTGCCCATGTATAGTATTATTCCTGGGTGCACACAGTTTGTCTATTCCTTGCCCATGTATACTATTATTCCTGGGTGCACACAGTTTGTCTATTCCTTGCCCATGTATAGTATTATTCCTGGGTGCACACAGTTTGTCTATTCCTTGCCCATGTATAGTATTATTCCTGGGTGCACACAGTTTGTCTATTCCTTGCCCATGTATAGTATTATTCCTGGGTGCACACAGTTTGTCTATTCCTTGCCCATGTATAGTATTATTCCTGGGTGCACACAGTTTGTCTATTCCTTGCCCATGTATAGTATTATTCCTGGGTGCACACAGTTTGTCTATTCCTTGCCCATGTATAGTATTATTCCTGGGTGCACACAGTTTGTCTATTCCTTGCCCATGTATAGTATTATTCCTGGGTGCACACAGTTTGTCTATTCCTTGCCCATGTATAGTATTATTCCTGGGTGCACACAGTTTGTCTATTCCTTGCCCATGTATAGTATTATTCCTGGGTGCACACAGTTTGTCTATTCCTTGCCCATGTATAGTATTATTCCTGGGTGCACACAGTTTGTCTATTCCTTGCCCATGTATAGTATTATTCCTGGGTGCACACAGTTTGTCTATTCCTTGCCCATGTATAGTATTATTCCTGGGTGCACACAGTTTGTCTATTCCTTGCCCATGTATAGTATTATTCCTGGGTGCGCTATCTCAGTTACTTTGGATTTTATGCTATTGACCTCAGCTTGTTTTCTCGACTTAGTCTCTTGGATATTGATTTTGTTCTAATCTCTGCCTGGAAGATGCTGACCTTTGCTTGGACTCTGTTAACCCTTTCTGGATCCTGATCCTATCCTGTTCTTTGGTCGCAAGTTGCTGACCTCTAGCCTGGATGTGTTACTCTTTCTGGACTATGATTCTCTTTGTTCTTTGCCCACATGGTTTTGACTCTGGCCTGGACTTTACTTCGAGCTATCTAGATTTGTCACATGATGGGTTCTACCCTCTGTGCTGGGGTAGTGTGAGTACTTCCCATCCTCATGGTTTTTTTCGTGGACAGACTTTACTGTACCCTGTGACATTGGCCCTGTTTTTTTACTATTAATGAGTACATTTTCAAACTAATTGTAATTTCTTTATAACTTATCAGGGTAAGCTGTATTTCAAAAAACATGTTTGTTTGTTTTTATTAGAACTGAAGCCGCATTATCTTTTTCATGTAGCAATCTGATTGTGTTAACAGGTGCCCCATACATTTTATACATATTTTCAAATGATTTATTCTCTTCAACTATACATTAAGTGGCTGAATTATAGGTTTGAAAGATTTGATTCACTCTCATTTTTAGTCCTTTCTTCTCATTTGCCCTTTCATTTTACAAAACTGACCCAGTAAACAAAAGTTGATTGTCTGTTGTATGTCCTAAAGGTTTGCTCTTCTTTTTTTTTTTTTTTTTTTTTTTTTGCTACTGAACAAGTTCGTTTGAAAAGTGCTATTCACATAATGGCTATCATTCAAATCCTGCAGAAAAGGATCTGTAAGCTTGCTGCTAAATTACCCTGGAAATCTATCGTCCCACGGAAGATTGAAATATAATCTCAAGCTATAAAACCACAGCTGCTAACAGAGAGGTCTCAACTAGTACAAGCAGTATATGTGGGTACCTACATATATGTCACATACGACTAATTGTTTGGAAGAATTGCAGATCATATTTTAAAGTAATTAAGCATAAGTAATGCTGTTGTTGGCATACTATGGGGCCTATTTATCATTGTGTCAATCTCGACGCATTCGCTGGAGTCAATATGCTCGCCAGACATCACTACCGCAAATCTACATATGATGCCCTTATTTATTAAAAAATCTGTCAAAAACATGCGTGTCAAGTATAGAGCAATGAGCATCGGACTGTTGATAAATAGGAGTCATCAATGTCGCGGATATTCTGTTCTTTCCAACTTTATTTATACCATGTCATTACTGTCCATGAACAAGCACATTTCTCTAAAGCAATTTTTTTATTTTTCATCTGTTAAGTGTCCAAGAAATAGCTAGATTTATACCTGAACAAAGAATAATATCTCATAGAAAGTTTTTCTATGTATTAGTTATACAAAACACTGATATATGATATTGCCACATAAATTAATGTGTATTTGTATTTCTATAAATCATGATATGCCTATCTCATGTTTTTTTGCTTTTTAAAATGATTATTAATGCTAGAATTTGTACATATATCTTTGCACATACTTGTATATTTATATGTGTTATGTCAGAAATATTTTGCAAACATATTTACATGTCCCTAAATTCCTTTTTTTGTTCTAAACAATGCTGTCTTTCATATCTCTGTGTTTATTTATACCACTATATGTATATAGTGTAAATTTATTATTATTCTGAGCATGAAAAATTGCAAATATAACATGTAATCAGGGTATCATATTTATTTATTTGCAAATGGATATTTTAAGATGGGTCAGTTTTTTCTCTGCACCTGTGTAACCCCCTCCTGATTGCAGTGTAGTTTTAAACACCACCCTACACAGGTGTTATAAAATGGGCTGGCATATAAAATGACATTTCCTAATGAAAATGAAATTGAAGAGAAGGAAGAAAAACACCGAAAATAGCATGACATTAAAGAGGTGATTTTAATTTCTGCTGTATCTGAATCATGACAGTTTAATGTTAGGTAAGCTATCCATTTGAGCTATCAGTTTAAGATTATATAGAATCAAACATCATTTGAATTTTAAAATCATTGTCTAAAATATTACACTGTGTGTCCTAATTTCATCATCAATGTTTAACTTTAATACTAATTTCACATATACATACTTTCAAAGTATAATACACAATGTAACAAATGGCACTTACAAGTTCTGATGAGTGATCAATGACACAAGTATCGAGCAATTTGATTCATTAGTGATAGTAGAAAATGTATATTTAAATCATATTGGCTGATGTCATAAATCATGTGATTATGCATTTCCCAATCAAAAGTGGTGGAGACTTTCACTAGTTTGTGGGTTGTTTAGGAGTATTGCGTCAAATTTGGTGCGAAAAGTGTTGCGTCAAATTTGGTGCAAAGTGGAGAGTGGGACTTGCATTACATGCCTTAAACATGGTGCAAATAGATTTATCAAAAAAAAGGAAGTTAGCTATACTATGTTATTTAGTTTTTTAATTTTTTTTATCTATATCTACTAGTGCACCAAGTTTGGAGCAATACTTTGCACCAAGTTGAGAGCAATACTTTGCACCAAGTTTGGAGCAATACTTCGCACCTGATTTGGAGAAATAAAATAATAATGAGAGACAAAGATGTAACATAATCCAAAAGTATTAATGTATTCATTTCATTTTAATCCCTATATCTACAAGTGCACCAAATTTGGAGCAATACTTTGTTTGATTTTGAAAGAGTATACAATTTTAATAAAGTTTCTAATTTACTTTTATTATCTAATATGCTTTGTTGTCTTGCAGCATCGAAGATAACCTTTTTGTGTATAAAGACTCCCATTGATTTCTATGGCACTTGCAGCCTCAAGGGTGGCAGTTTGAACAATAGGTATGTTGTGTCGGAATTGACGCAAGCGTACCTGTTGAATGTTTGATAAATTGGGAAGAGGGTCAAATAGAGTCGAATGTGAGTTTGAAAATCTGGAATGACCCAAGCATCAATCTGCGTTAAATTGAGATTGCGGGAGCATATATTATGGGAAAAATTTTAACATTTGGCGATCTTGACGCTTTGTTAACTACAGCGGATCAATCTCGCATCAAATTCGACGTGGGATTCCAGCATATTATCAATTGAAGTTTTGATAAATCTATCCCTATATCTTAATAATATGATTAACAATGGCAAGTATGATTAGCATTTAGATTAGTGGCAAATAATGTTCTGTCAGCCTAATTATAGGTTCCAAACAAATTTCCATTTTTGATGATTTGATTAATGTGTTTATGAATTTATGTTTTTTATTTATGAAATTTCATATATTTTTATGTATATGCAAATATTGATGCCACAGGCGCCTAGTTATCAATGTCTGTCGGACCTGATCTGACAGTGCGGATCAGGTCCGACAGGGGTGCAACGCCGCCCCCTGCAGACTCGCGGCCAATGGGCCGCCAGCAGGGGGTGTCAATCAACCCGATCGTACTCGATCAGGTTGATTTCCGGCGATGTGTGTCCGCCTGCTCAGAGCAGGCGGACAGGTTATGGAGCAGCAGTCTTTGTGACCGCTGCTTCATAACTGGTGTTTCTGGCGAGTCTGCAGGCTCGCCAGAAACACGGGGCATCAAGCTTCATACGGAGCTTGATACATATGCCCCACAGAGAGAACACAAGCTTTTATTTTTATTATTTTTTTGCTATAAAGGGAGAATTTTACATTAGAGTGTAACAAATGTGTTGAACAAATAGTCTAAACTTATCTTACAAGATTAATAGAATATGTATCAATCTAATTACAGATAGTTATTGTAGGAAAAAAAGATTTTTTTAATTTCAAATATATTAAAATGTGTTAGTTAGTATAGATCACAGTTCAAAACTACTTTAAATTTGAAGCTAAAGTGTTTTGAGCTCAAATACAAATCTTCCCAATACTAAGCAGATATTGGGGCTGAATTATCAATTAGACGGCACCAATATGCTCGCCTAACATCGCCTAACATCGTGGCCGTGTACCTGAATAAGATCTCCATATTTATAAAAAAAAAGCCACACCAAGTATGGGGCTATGAGCAGCGGACTGTTGTTAACTAGCAGTCATCGATCTTGCTGCTATTCAGCTTTTTCCCAACTTTATTTATATCCGGTCACTAAACACTGCCACTATACTAAAATGTTTAACCCCTATCCTGCTGCTCCCGGACCCCGCCGCAACTTTAATAAAGCTATTAACCCCTATCCCGCCACTCCCGGAGCCCACTGCAACTTTAATAAAGCTATTGACCCCTATCCCGCCGCTCCCGGACTCCTCTGCAACTAAATAAATGTATTAACCCCTATCCCGCCGCTCCCGGACCCCACCTCCACTAAATAAATGTATTAACCCCTAAACCCCTGGCCTCCCACATCACTACCACTTAATAAACCTATTAACCCCTAAACCGCCAGCCCCCCACATTGCCATAAACTAAATTAAGCTATTAACCCCTAAATCTAACAAGCCGCTAACTTTACATTATAATTACCTCCTCCCTATTTTATAATAAATTTAAACTTACCTTTAGAATTACATTAAACTATATTAAACTATTAATTAACCTATCCTAACTATTATACTACAATTACATTGAACTATATTAAACTTTTAATTAACCTACCCTAACTACTATACTAAAATTACATTAAACTACAAATTAAATTAACTATATTACATATTTAAAAACATAACCCTACTCAAATTATTTAAATCTACTATTAAAAATTACTAAGTTACAAAAAATAAAAAACACTAAGTTACAAAAAATAAAAAACACTAACGGCTAGATTACGAGTTGTGCATTAGGGTAAAAAAGCAGCGTTACGAGGTCCTTACGCTGCTGTTTTACGCCCGCCGGTATTACAAGTCTTGCAGGTTTAGGGTGACTGCACACTTCTTTGGCCTTACCGCAAAACGACTTACGTAAACTTTGTAAAGTCTTTTTTCTATGGGACTTCCATAGCGCTGATATTACGAGTCTGTCCTGGGAGGCCAAAAAGTGAGCGGTACACCCTCTCCTGTCAAGATCCCTAACGCATTTAAAAGTCAGTAGTTATGAGTTTTACACTGCAACGCTGTAGCATAAAACTCATAACTAAAGTGCTAAAAAGTACACTAATACCCATCAACTACCTATTAACCCCTAAACCGAGGCCCTCCCACATCGCAAATACTAAAATAAAAATTTTAACCCCTAATCTGACGCTCCAGACACCGCCGCCACCTACATTATAGTTATGAACCCCTAATCTGCTGCCCCCAAAATCACCGACACCTACATTATATCTATTAACCCCTAATCTGCCACCCCCAGTGTCACCACCACCTACCTACACTTATTAACCCCTAATCTGCCGCTCCCAACGTCACCGCCATTTTAATAAACATATTAACCCCTAAACCGCCGCACTCCCGCCACGCAAACATTAGTTAAATATTATTAACCCCTAATCTGCCGTCCCTAACATCGCCGCCACCTACCTACATACCCCCAACGTCACCGCCACTATATTAAAGTTATTAACCCCTAGACCTAAGTCTAACCCTAAACCTAACACCCACTAACTTAAATATAATTTAAATAAGTCTAAATAAAATTACTATCATTACTATTTATTCCTATTTAAAACTAAATACTTACCTGTAAAATAAACGCTAAGCTAGCTACAATATAACTAATAGTTACATTGTATCTAGTTTAGGATTTATTTTTATTTTACAGGCAAGTTTGTATATATTTTAACTAGGTAGAATAGTTATTAAATAGTTATTAACTATTTAATAACTACCTAGCTAAAATAAATACAAATTTACCTGAAAAATAAAACCTAACCTAAGTTACACTAACACCTAACACTACACTACAATTAAATAAATTAACTAAATTAAATACAATTACCTAAATTAAATTAAATTAGCTAAAGTACAAAAAAAAAATTACAGAAAATAATAAACAAATTACAGAAATTTAAACTAATTACACCTAATCTAATAGCCCTATTAAAATAAAAAAGCCCCCCCAAAATTAAAAAAAACCCTAGCCTAAACTAAACTACCAATAGCCCTTAAAAGGGCCTTTTGCGGGGCATTGCCCCAAAGTAATCAGCTCTTTTATCTGTAAAACAAAATACAAACAACCCCCCCAACAGTAAAACCCACCACCCACACAACCAACCCCCCAAATAAAATATCTAAAAAAAACTAAGCTCCCCATTGCCCTGAAAAGGGCATTTGGATGGGCATTGCCCTTAAAAGGGCAGTTAGCTCTACAATATATTGAATACAACCTCCTAGGAGAAAAATAAAGATAGAATGGTATACAATATTAGTGGTATGCAGGTGATATGACCTAAATATACAAAATATTTATCACACAACCTCCTAAGAGAAAGATATAGATAAATTGGTAAAAATATCGTTACACAAGTGACAACCTAAACATGTAACCTCTCAATATGATATATGCATGGATTAAACAGTGATTTGGTTGTATAATAAAAACTCATATGTTGATATAAAGTCTCTAGTAATATGTACTGAAAATCTCTGAAGTGAAGATCAAGGCAGCTATCTGTAGAGATCCAGGCCGGGATCCAAAGCAGCAATCTACAAAGATAAGAGAAGACAGATGCGCCACATGCCCCAATATTGTTTGGTCCAAAGATATATTAAGATGTGCATAGATTGAACTCACATTTGTTAAAGCACCTCAATTAGCGCTATAGAGGCAGTCTGGGATCTCTAACAGTCACCCAGGGGACCAAACTCCGGTAGTAGTGTGTTGTCTGTATCAAAATGACAAAAAGAGACACAGGTGCCTATATGGCCTAGTATTGTCTTAGCAAAGATAGCAGGATAATAAGATAGGATGGTACTCACAATAGTTGTAGCATCTCCTTTGATGCTATAGAGGCAGGATGGAATCAATATGGTCACCCACCAGACTTAACCAAGGCTCACTGGATACAGATGAAGGTAGAACCACCATTCGTCAGGATTACCAGGAAAAGGTGTGCCCTCTCACACAGAGGGATAGCAGGTCATCAAACAAACAATAGCAAGTGTTCCAGATATGTATAAAAGTTTTATTAAAATCATAAAAACAGGACAACGCGTTTCTCAGCTCTAGGCTGATGAAGTCTAATGAAACAGACTAGAGCTGAGAAACGCGTTGTCCTGTTTTGAGTTCAATCTATGCACATCTTAATATATCTTTGGACCAAACAATATTGGGCCATGTGGCGCATCTGTCTTCTCTTATCTTTTTAAATTTGCACAGATACTGATCTAAAATTCCAGTATAAAACTTACTTAGAACCTCCCAGTTTAGCACTGTTGATGAGGTTAGGCTGAGACACCCAATGAAAGGTGCTGGGAAAACAGGAACAGCAGACCCTCCCCCAATTCCTGCAAATAAAAATATAGATTATACAAAATGGAGCTGCAAGAATCTATAGATATCAGTATACATCTAAAACTATCAGTATACATCTAAAATTTTATTAAACGATAAACAAAACTATACATTTTTACACAACACTCCCAGATGGGCTATATAAATGAATCATCTACAAAACATTTGTGCAAAGAAAAATCTAGTGTATAATGTCTCTTTAACTGCCGACTTGTAATAAAAGCACAATACGCACACTACTACCACTTCCTTTGAAAGTATAGGGCAACCTATTTATGTATCAGGTAAATGCATTTTAACCAGGAACTTTTAATACCTAATCTAGTCCAAAGGTTTAAATGCATAAGAATTAAAAATGTAAATAATTTTTGCCTTCCTACCAGGTAGCAAAAGGACAAATTAGACAAGGCTAAGGGGTTTCGTGAATTTTAAGGTATATTACGGATTTTATTTGATTTTTTGTATATATAGGCTTATTACATTTATTTATTTATAATGTATGTAAAGTTATAAAAGTACATTTTCTGAAATAAAATGCAATCTATATGAGCTATTTAAAAATAATGGTCATGCTGATAACAAACAGTTAATATTTTAAAAAAATGTAGAGAAGGACACACTTTATCAGGTCTGTGTTATACCTTAAAGATAAACAAGGAACACATAAAATAACACCACGGGGTGTTTGAAAAACAATGGCTTGAACAACTTTGCACCACAGGAACCTTTCCCTTAGGCTATATTTTTTAACCATTAGCCTTTACAAACACAGTTTTGCTGCTTTACATCAGTCGCAGCAGGGTCTTAGTTGATCACATGCCCTCAAGAATAAAATGTCACCTTCATGTTGGCATCTAATAAAATGCCTTACTCTACAGCATTAATCACTTGTGGTAACGTTGATTGAGTATAACAATAACAAATTAATGTATATATGTTTATATAAAATTATCAAAATAGAGACTATGAAATATAAATTGATAAGGCGTTTGATTAAAAACACACAGAATATGGTCAATAGGTCTATGTTTAAAAAAGTTAACAAGTCCACTTGTAATGTACATCACCATTTTGTAAGATGATGACACAGGATGGGCCCCATTTAATCATTCTGTATTTGTCTTGTGTAAATTGTACTATAGCATAATGCACCTGCACTGCGGAATTTGTCAATATGTTGGAGCTCTACAAATTAATGTTTATCATCATAATAATAAAGGAGATATTTTACTTTATGTAACTATCACAAATACACTTTAAAAATATATATATATATATATATATTAAAAAAGTAGTCACACAGAAAATGTTTTCTTTCTTCTTATTCAAAACCATTAAATACAGTAAAAAGAATTGCATAATTAACAAGTACTTGATAAAAAGACAATGTAATAGCACCTACTGTGAATTTTAAATGAGTAGATTTTTTCGGACAAATTTGAAAATGTACTAAAGTTTGCCTGCCCCCTGTATCATGTGACTCATAAACATATACACTGAGAACTTGTGCACATGCTCAGTAGTAGCTGGTGCCTCAGAATGTCTGCATATAAAAAGGCTGTGCACAATTTCATAATGGAAGCAAATTAGAAAGATTAAAAATGCTCTGTCTGGATCATGAAAATTTAATTTGGACTTTAGTGGCCATACTTTTTCTCATGTGCAGGTAAGATCTATCTTTCTATGATACTTATAGGAACAGAAAAGTCAGATTTCTAATAAAGCAGCACTATATTGATAACTCAAAAAGCTCCACACAAGTTGTCTCCCTTTATTGATGCTACATTATTTGTTATACACCAACAACTTCTGCAGCACCATATGGGGGTACAATAAATAAAGAAAAGAAAGGAAAAGCACACTGGGGCAGAAGGATTGCAGGGCACTGCTCCCTAGACAGATTGCCTTCTGTACATATCTTTTTCATGTAAACCAAAGACGGCCAGATCTGAGACATTATCCAGTCAAATCTATGCCTTGTAATGTCAGAAACATTATCTCTGTGAGTTTCACTGTAAGACATATCAATCTTCCATATATATATCTCTCTCTGTAGCTTTCTGGAGATTTAAACCATTGTCCACTTATATAGCCACTCCAGTTTATTAAATACCTATAATAGCATAAACTATATAAATTGCATTTTCACATTGTCCTTCAGATTTAATATATATGCAAGGATTAAATGTTTGCTATGCAAGGTGTCAATCCCAGGTGAACAAGATGAGAATATGCACTCAGAAGGGTAAACTTCTAGATACCGTGAGGTCCATAGGACCTTTATAAATGTTATGCTCTCTTGCGTGACAGCCTTCCTTTTCATATGTCCCCTAATGTTTGAAAAGGGAGTGCATTATGCACCTTTGATTATGGTAAGATGACAGATATCTAAGGAATTTCATGTTCAGTGGTTTTGATATCAGTGATGGCATCAAAGCTATTTATAATCCGTTTCTATCTGTACTAAATGCTTCTGTTAGGTTTATCCACATCATCCACTGCCCCTCTATAGCGGTTATTCAATAGTAGCTCCCACTATCTTCCAAAATCTAAAAAAATCTAACCCTCACCTACAAATCCCTCCACAATGCACCCCATTATATCTCAATCCTGCTTCTAATGTAAGCTTCTCAGTCCCTCTCATCCCCACCACCATCTCCAGGCCTTCTCTTGGACACCTATCCTGTGCAATTCTCTTTATAACTCATCCAAGATCAGTTCACCAAACCTCAAATGGCAATGACCTACACTCACCTACACAACACTCATCACAAACTACTTCCTTTCCTTTTGCCTCTAACTACCACTTAGAATATAAACTCTCTTGGTAGAAGGGCCTTGTAATCTGCTGTCTACCTACCTTCTCTTGTCCTTATTTACTGTACACCCTGTATAGCGCTATGGAATCTATTTGTACATTACAAATAATTATAATAATTATTATTAATATTAGGACTGTCACTGATAATGTAATTTGTACATTAATAGATGGTAACATCAATAAAGGCATAGGGGGTGAATTATCAAGCTCTGAATGGAGCTCCCCAGAAACAGCAGTTATGAAGCAGTGGTCTAAAGACTGCTGCTCCATAACTTGTCCACCTGCTCTGAGGCTGCGGACATTAATCCGCCCGATCCTACACGATCGGGCTTATTGACACCCCTGCTAGCGGCCGATTGGCAGAGAATCTGCAGAGGGGGGCATTGCACAAGCAGTTCACAAGAACTGCTTGTGCAATGATAAATGCCGATAGCGTATCGATGTGCGGCAGACATGATACCAGGGGCAAAACTACAGGGGGTGCAGAGGTTGCAATTGCGACTGGACCCTCAAGGGTGAGGGCCCAGCTTAAAAAAAAAAAAATTGACCTGCCACTGCCTGCACTGATATTATGTGAGTGTGACATGATGCTTCACTAGTATTTCTGACTACAGGGGTTAGTCTTTCTGTTTTACCCATTGTTGTTTATGTGTGTGTATGTGTGTATGTGACTGTGTGTGTATTTATGCATGTATGTGTGTGTGTGTGTGTATGTTTGTGGAACCAGCAAATTACAGGCCTTGTTACTACAGCATGGGGGAAGGCGGTAAACATTGTCACTATACAGTACTACTATATACAGTACAGGGGGGCTGGACTATGTCACAGACTACTGTGGTCACTTTATAAAGAACAGGGGCGGGTAGGGCCAGGCCAGCCATCTCACCGGCAGATTACAGACTGTGTCACTGACTCACTATATACAGTACTGGTGGGTTAAACAGTGTCACTATTTTTTTTTAAATTTCTTTTTATTTTACCAAGAAAGATAAACAATTAACAATAGGTGAATCCGACAAAAAAGCAAATAAGAAAAATACTTGCAAAAGTGTACGTTGATACAAAACAGAATGCAGTCTCGCTTGGACATGAAAGGACACCTTAAGTGGGTGAAGAAGTTCACCTATCCACTCGAGAAACGAAAAAGACAACTCTGACCTGGCAATTTTTCTTAATGCATAAAAACCCTCCCAAAACTCTGATCACCATTAATGCTATAAACTCTAGATCCTAACTGGCACACACACAGAGAAGAGAAAAACAAAGAAGAAAAGAAAAAAAAAAAAAAAAAAAAAACACCACACAGCCCCCCCCTCTCCTCAACCAGCTTTCACCAGAATCCTCAGGCAAGCAGCCACTCACCTCTAAGGTTAGCTTCCAATAAGAAGAGAGAATTTTTAAATGGCTGCAGGATCAATTTTTGAGTTTCCTGATCTAGAGATTTAATGACAATCCCCCATTTATTTAAAAAGAACCTAATATTGTTATCTATCTGTGCTTGTACTGAGGCTTGTTCTAGAAACATTTGATATGTTATCCCCTTTTTAAATTCAGAGAATTTGGGTTCTTTGTTAGACTGCCAATATTTTAAAACCAGTTTCCTACCGAGCAGTATCATTGTATTTATTAATAAATAACTAGGGCCTACTTCTTCCTGATTTGCTAAGAAAAAGACTACATGTTTACTTACTTGAAAGTGTTGGTTTAAGATTTTAGTGACCCAAAATGAGATTTTCCCCCAAAATCTTTGGATTACAGGACAGGACCAGAAAAGATGGAACATATCTGCTGCCAGATACTTGCATTTCCTACAAGCTATGTTCTCATGTTTTTTGTCCCACCGAGCCTGCCAGCTGGGTGTAAAATAGCATTGATACCAAATCTTTAACTGTTGTTCTTTAAAATATTCCCCTCTCATTGCCTTTGCTACCCTCTCTCCAGAGTTCTTAAATAAATCTGATTCTTGTAAGTTATCACCTGCTATATCCCATTTAAGCTCCAAATATCTTTTATTGCTTTGTTCTTGAGAAGTGAGTAAAGCATTATAAGAGTTTGTGATAGAATAATTTCCTGCTTGAAACATACTAGTTATCTGCCTTAATATATCATTGTCCCACTCTATTGCCACTATTTTCCTACACTGATCAGCATAGTGCCGTAATTGTAAATAAGAGAAGAATAAACGATTTGGTATGTTAAATTCCGATTTGCATTCATTAAAAGATTTAATCGAATTATCTTCTTTTTTAAATAGCTGTGCAATATGGTTGATCCCTCGGTCTGACCAGGCATTAAATCTAGCTGAGTCATAGCCTACCTCGAATTCAGGGTTACCTTTAATTGAGAGAAAGGCTGAACCCCGATGGCTGATCCCAATTTTAGCACAGAATTGACGCCAGGCCCGTATTGGTTGGTCTATGATAAGCATCCCCCTTGTTTCTATAGGAATTAGTTTTAAAGGCATGTGTGTTAATGCTTTCAGGGCATAAGGTGCTACTAAAGCTCCTTCAATTTCTAGCAAGGAGAAGTGTCCTTTTTCCGAAAACCAGTCCCAAACAAATTTTAGGTTGGAAGCTATATTATACATCTCAAAATCGGGGAGAGCCATACCTGCAGCCTCTTTCCTGGCACTCAAACGTTTCAACGCTATCCTAGGTTTTTTTTTGCACCAGATAAATTGCGATATTAGTTTATTGATTAACTGACAATCTTTCCTCAGTAGTAGGAGTGGGAGGGCCTGAAAAATATATAAAAATTTAGGGAGAGAAATCATTTTTATTAAATGTATTCGTCCCATAAGAGAAAGGGGCAGGTTCTTCCATCTTTCTAAATCTGCCTGGAGTGATGCAATAGCTGGTACAAAATTTAACTTGTACCAGCTCTTAGAGTTAGATGCAAATTTTATCCCTAGGTATGTAATATGATCTTTGGTTACTTTAAAAGGGGTTTCTGGAGAGCTTTTTAATTTGATGAGCCACATAAGTTCCGATTTTTCTTTGTTAATTGCAAAGCCGGAAAAAGCCTGGAAAGATTCTAAAGCTTCCATAATTATAGGCAGATTATATTGGAGATTTTGAGCAAATATAAGCAGATCATCGGCATATATGGCTTGAGTTATTCTGTGTCCTTCGATATTTATCCCTAGCAGTTCTTGTCTAAACAATATTGCCAGAGGTTCTAACGCTAAGTTAAAAAGCAACGGGGATAGCGGACAACCTTGTCTCGTTCCTCGCTGGAGTCTAAAATGTTCTGAAGTTAAGGAGTTAACACTTAGACTCGCCCCTGGATTAGAGTACAGTAAGGCAATAATATGGGAGAATTTACCCTGGATACCGAATTTATTAATAGTTGTCAACATATGATCCCAAAGTAGCGTGTCAAACGCTTTCTGAGTATCAATCGAAATAATTGCAGCATCCTCTGTGAGCTTTTCTCTCCTTCCTTTTTTTTGTTCACAATAGTTAATTGCTATTTCTAGTTTCCTGAGGTTTTTAATAAGTGTCCTTCCTTTGATAAAACCAGTTTGGTCAGGATGGACCAGTTCACTAATCACTTTTTGAAGTCTGTCTGCTAAGATGTGGGTAAGGATTTTGTAATCCACATTTAGCAAAGAGATGGGTCTGTAAGACTCCATTAGTTCTTTATTTTTACCTTGTTTATAAATTAAGATTATTCTAGATTCTGTAAAATATTTAGAAGGTGTTTGATTATCTTGTAGGAAACCATTGAAAAGCTCACAGAGAATGGGGGTAACCGAATCTGCAAGAATTTTATATAATTCTCCAGGAAGATCATCCGGGCCTGGCGCTTTGTTTAGCTTTAATTTCATAATAGAGTTTTTAATCTCCTCCTCCTTAATTGGAGAGTTGAGGAGATCCAGATCATCTTTAGCTATTTGAGGTATTTTAATCCTATCCCAGAAGAGAGCTTTTTTTATTTTATCTATAGGTTGAGCCTGATATAATTGTTTAAAATAGTGCGTGAATTCCTCTAAAATATCATGAGGAAGAGTGCAAGTTTTGTGTTTAGTTTTTATTATTGATATGATACTATTAGATTTTCTAGTACTTACCAATCTGGCTAAGAATTTCCCTATCTTATTACCGAACTGCATGTAATTGCTATTTCTTTTCAGCTCATGCTGGATTTCTTTTGATATATGCCAATTGTCTCTTTGTTTTTTGGCTTCCAGATAGTTTCTCCAGTTCACTTGACTATTATCTGCAACATATTTTTGAAATTTGTTAATAATCTGCTTAGATAGTTGGATCCAATAAGCGTCATTTTTCCTTTTTACTTTTATCATATAAGCCAGAATTTCTCCCCTTATCACGGCTTTGAAAGCTTGCCATAAAGACTCTATATTCAAAACTGATCCTTTATTCTCATTGTAATAGAGATTCCATTTCTCTAGCAAAAAGCCTCGAAATTTTAAATTATTATAAAAATATGTTGGAAAGTGTAATCTGTGATTCCCTAGTTTGGGATTCAAGATAGACATAGAGATAGTGATGGGGGCGTGATCCGAAATTGTGATAGGCAAGATTTCGGCTTTTTTTGCCAGAGAGAACAATTTGTCGCTAATTAAGAACATATCGATTCGTGAAAATGATTTATACACTTTGGATAAACACGTAAATTCTTTACTGTCTGGATAAATGTTCCTCCAGATGTCTAATAAGCCTAGATTAAAGCAGAATTTTTTTAAATTTTTTGTATCCTTACCGCCTGATATAGCCTCTTTCCCCCTCCGATTTCTATCTAGGAAACTAGATGCCACCAGATTCAGGTCTCCTCCTAGTATTATGTTTTGATTGTATTCTAATAATTTATTTTGGAGAGGTTCCCAGAACTCGTTTTTTTTTACATTTGGACCATAAACATTACATAACACGAATCTTTTTAAGCCTATTTCTATCTCTAGAATAATAAATCTCCCTTGTTGATCAATTTCTTGTTTTAGAATTTTATATTTTAATGATTTCCTGAAAAGTATAGCTACCCCTCTTTTTCTCTGTACTCCTGCCGAATAGATAACCTCGCCCACCCATCCCCATTTGAGTTTTTGACTTTCTAACTCATTTAAATGGGTCTCCTGTAGGAAGCCTATATCAATTTTAAGTTTATTAAAGTGTTGTAGTATTGCTTTCCTTTTGACCGGGGAGGTGAACCCTCCCACGTTCCATGATCCAAATTTACATAATTCCGTCATATCTTATACTTCTTTCCTACTTCTAGGTAGAGACATGGAAAATCTAAGAGAAAGGGGGGGGGGGATGGGGAGAGAAGAAAAAAAAAAAAAAAAAAAAAAAAGAGAAAGAAAGAGTCCCTTTCACACACACACCTAACATTCCTATCTTGCCCCCTACTTATGATATTTAGCTTCTTACTTGACCACCTTTCTGCACCTAGAGATTTATCTCCTTCCTTCTCCCTTCTCCTATTCCACTTTTTACTCAGCATGGCTACCTATGATACAGAGCTTATATCCCTCATCTGATCACTTTTACCTTTACTCTGTTCTCAAGAAGTCCTCTAGGTCCTGAGGATTATCAAAAATCCTAAAACCTTCTTTAGTCTGTATACTGATTCTGGCTGGATATAATAGCCTAACTATCCTGCCTTCCTGGATCAGACGTGAGCAGATGGGGGCACATAGCTTCCTCTTGCTAGCTGTTTCATATGCAAAATCTTGGAAAATTAATATTTTCTTATTTTGAAAAAGGACTGTTTTTTGTGCTCTATAAGCTTGCATGATCTTGACCTTTTCTTGAAAGTTCAAGTATTTGATAATAATTGGTCTAGGTCTACTCTTATCATCCTCTTGATCTTTTACCCTGCCTAACCTATGAGCTCTTTCTACTATGAATGTACATGTTGGTTCATTGATGTTTAATAAGGAGGGCAGTTGGATTGAAGCAAAGTGGATTAGCTCTCTTTCAGATACTGTTTCAGAAACCCCAATCACTCTTACATTGTTTCTCCTAGATCTATTTTCCATATCCTCAACTTTATCACTAAGATATTTGACTTGTTTCTGAATATATGTTAAATCCTTATCTTTCTCTATATCTCTGTCTTCCAGATCTGATATTCGCTGTTCTGCTAAACCCATTCTGGTAACCATCTGCTTGATATCTTGTGACACTGAGTCTATGCTTGATTGGATTGCCTCAAATTTAGGAAGAAATAATTCACTTATTTGTTTTAATAAATCAGAGTTATTTACTGTTTCAACCACATTTTCTTGTGATATCTCCTGACTATTCTCAGTGCTACGTCTTATTAACTTTTTTTCCTGCTGCCTTCTACTTGCCATGCTTGCTGTTTTATTGTTAGCTGAGGGGAGAAGGAATTTATCCATAAAGAATGGTTATAAGAGCCTTAAAACTTTCTATTTACCCCTATTTGCTTCTAGGTAGGAGACTTTACCTTAGTTAGCTAGTTTGAATTTAACTAAAGGCTTTTGTATTAGTGGTGACCCAAAACTATTAATCTGATCGTTAACTCCTTCTCAGCAATTCTTATAGCATCATGCCATTAATGAAAAATATTTCAGAAAGAGAAAAAAAAAAAGAAAATGCAGTAGAATATAGAGCAGTACATAGAGAGAAATGGGGACACAAAAAATAGAAGCCAGAGTCAATCAGATATTCAAATAAGTTCCCTTCCAACTCTTGCAAAGATTTTCCTATCTGTTCCTTCTGTATCTTATTTGTCTAGATTAGAATTGACTATAACCTTTTAGATAAGTAGTGACCTAGAACTTGTTAATTTAGTCATTAATCCCTGCACGACCATTTTGTAGCAAAATGCCATTAATAAGAATTGCCCAGAAAAAAAAAAAAAGAAAAAAATATATAATTATACAAAAGACACAGAATTTAGGGCAAAAGTCAATCAGATACTCAAGTGGATTCTCTTCCAAAACTGCAAGAATTATCTGTCTGCTGATTCTCCCCAGATTCCCCCTCTGAGTTGGCAGAGGTTTAAAGAGATTATGTCCACTTGTTGACCGTAGAAATTTTAAAGGGACTCCAAACTTCGATATTCAATCTGTGCAGGGAGAAAAAGAAGACAAGGCCTCCTCATGTGTGTATCTGTCGTTCCCCCTCTTATCCCCACATAGAGTAAACACAGGGTACTCACATTCTAATAAGGCACTCTCTTGTGCCAATAGATTCAGGCTGGACCTTTAGCAGCAGTCCAGCTCGCTGTTTCCCCAGGATATCTTTACATCTGGCGTGTTTCAGGCATGGAGTGCACGACCGTAGAGGCATAAAGCAAGACACAAAATACACAGAAAAAAGAAAAATCATGTGTAAATCTGTTAGAAGTGCATCTAAGGATTCAGCTTAAACTTTCACAGAATACTCACAAAAGTTGCGGCACCCAAATGTGCCTAGTAAGGCAGGCTAGGCCTTTTTCAGCAGCCCAGCTCGCTGTTTCCACGTTTGGCTACATTGCAGGAGTAAAGCAGCCTCAGGAAATACCAATTTAGCCCGTCTGAGCCTTTTGCCTATTGCAATAACTCAGTATCCTTTATAGCATCGTCTCCTAATCTTATTATCAACGAAGGGAATACAATAAAGTCACTCTTGCCCTTACAGGCCACTTATCAGATAGATTTTCCAGCACAAGAGTCCTTTTAGTATAGCTTTTAAGTATGTGTGCAGTGGGCCATGGCATACTCCACTTACATTACCCTATTTCCACAGACCTAATTTTGATAGGGGGTTTCAGCACTGCTAGCTGTTGCAGTGAGAATTTGGCAAGCCTCTAAGAAGTAAAAAATTAAGAGCCAGATCCTGGGAGGCTTCGCAAGGAGGACCAAACACCTATATGTTTGTAAAAAAAATTGCTGCTTGCTTCGCTACTATAAAGAAAAAACACTTGGAGTTTTCCCTTGCGCTGTCTCCCCCCTTGCTCGTCTCACCTAAGGATCCGGTCTGATATGCCTGAGTAGATGGCCTTGTAGGTGGGACTGAGTCGACCGGCTGTGGATCCCGGTCCGTAGCCCACTTCCACCCCGCAGCCAAACTTTGTAGCGGGCTCTAATGTGTGCGAGGACGCCTGACCAGTGGCGTCTCGCTCAGCCCGACTTGGCGCAGCTCTCAATGCGTCACGTCACGCATACGTCAGTGCTTGCCCGACACCCCCCCGTCTGAAACAGTGTCACTATATACAGTAATAGGGGGTCAGACCATCTCACAGACTGTGGGCACAGGGCACCTCCTTTGCAGATGTAATCTGATTCACATTTTTTTTTTCTGTGTTAAATTTATCAAATTCACTTTTTTTTTTGGGGGGGGGGCCTTCTTAGATTCTTGCCCCTGGGCCCTGTGGTTTATAGTTACGCCTCTGCATGATACGCTACATTGTATCATGTCCGCTCGCACTTTCATAAATCAACCCAATAGAGTAGGTGTACAGAATTAATATATCTCTGCATTTCCAAACATGTTTGTTATTTAATTCAAATATGTGTATATTTTATATTACATGCAATGTGAATAATATGGCATTGCCATTCTCGAATGTATTTTTTACCATAGATGGAAACTAAAGAGAGGAGAATACAGTCCAATGTATTTCACATAAATAAAAAAAATAAAAAAACAGTGAACAAAAATCAGTTGCTTCTTTCCACTAATTACTTTCAGGTTTTTAAAGCAGTGATGTTTCATATGTGAGGAATTTCAACAGCCTAAGAAAACAGAAATGCACAGGGGGAAGTTTGTATTCTGTTTTGTTCTTGGGGGTCTGTAGTTAAATGTAGCAAATCAACACATTGCCAACATCTCTAAAAGCCAAAGAATTAAAATAAACACATCGTTAATCTATGTGCGTATAGTATCGGATTACAGTGTCAGTTATTGCTTGTAATGATGTAATATATCAGCTTACATTTATTGTTTAAAGTAAAATAGTGCTTGCTTGGTTACTTGTCTATTTATTAGTAGCATTTTGCTGTACACCTTAAATACATTCAATGCTGAAATATCCATATGACATACACATGTGGAATGTGCTATGTATTTCTAGCATAATAACATTTTTCCTTCGATTAATAGCTTTGTGGAAATCATTTTAGCAGCAGGATCCATTACCTTCAAAATACAGTTTCCTATGCAAAAATATATAATGACCTAGACTATGTCTTATAATCAATATAAAATCAATGTATTGATTTAACAATAATGTAACAAAAACTAATTAGCAACTAAACAAACACAGAATATAGGGACCATGAAGTTACAACTGTAAACAACTTTTCAATTTAATTCTGTTATCAAATTTGCTTCATTCACTTGGTGTTCTTTGTTGAAAAGTATACCTAGGTATGTGTTAGGCCTGGGAGACATACCTAAAAAGGGGTAGCGCTAAACTGACGTTCTTCTGGATATTCCTCTGGAAATTCCCTTCCTGTTGACATTTGGTTCAAAGTAATGAGGGATTTTGCTTGATTAGGATCAAGAACCACGTTTCAGGATATATAAGTTGCAGGTGGATGTCAGGAAGATGTTAAGGTTGTCACCGGGAAGATCAAACTAAATGTCAGAGAATATGCAGAAGAATAGTCAGTAGTTAGACCAAAGTCCTCACAGCAGAAGGGGCATGCAAAAGAGTAAATAAAAGTTATGTTCTAAAAGTCAGCAACCAGTTTATCAGTTAATCAATTCAAGGTACAATAAGAGATGAAGTCAAAAACATAAACTACCCAGGGCACATGCTGGGGTTAGAATCAAGAAAGCAGATCAGGGACAAGAATGCCAATTCTGCAGTATGGTCACTTCTAATGCAAAGTGCACAAATAGCATTACCCTCAGCACAGGTCACATGATAGAAGCGTTATCAAAAAAAGCCTGACCCTGGACCTTCATTATGCTGCTGAATTTCAATTTAGCACAGCCCCATCCATGATCAGATAAGTCTCCCACTGGCATGACAGTAGGCTCAGAAGCAGCAATGCACTTACTAGGAGATAGCTGGTGATTGGTGGCTGCACCTATATGCCTCTTGCCATTGGCTTACCAGATGTGTTCATTTAACTCACAGTAGTGAATTGCTGCTCCTGAACCCACTCTTCAACGAAGGATACCAAAAGAACAAAGCAAATTTAATATTTGGAAAGGTGTTAAAACTGTGTGCTCAATCTGAATCTAAAGGTTTACATTTGACTTTATTGTCTCTTTAAAATAATTTATTAATGCGTTAAATAATCAGTGGTGAAATTGTAAAAATACATCAAATAACTGGCATGGGGTACACTCAGAAGCTTTTCTTTTTGCACCAATATATTATGAGCAGATTACAATGATTTATTAAAGGGACATTACAAGTGAAATTTAAAATGTGCATGAGTACATGTGATTATTAAATAGAAGCACATACTTACATTATACATAAGCATTCTAGTATAGGCCTCGATCACAATCTATCGGGAACATTGTTTTTGGCTCTTTTTCATGCTGATAAATGCTACTTTTTGATTCGACCCAATCACAATAGCATTGCTTTGGCCGATTCCCACACTCGCAAATGGCTTTTCAGATCCTCTACAAAAGTTCCATTTTCCCTATGGAGCCAAAAAGATCTCAGAGATTACAATACTTTTTCGAGTCACTTTTCAACAGTTTTTTAGCTCAGTTATGGCTTATTGAATTTGACACCTGTAAAAGGGCTTTTTGGACAACGTTAACACTATTTCTGGCTATTTCCAAACAGCCTATTATCTTGCATGTATGTTATAAACTCTGAAATGGCCACAGGAGAGATTTATTACCATGCATGGTATTGATTCAAAAAAGCTAATTTCATCCCTATTAGTGAGGCTGTATATAGGGAACACAGAACACATTTGTAAATGCATAGCTTTTTGTATATAAATATATATATATGTGTGTGTGTGTGTGTTGTCTGTGTGAAATCCTGAGCAGCTAAAGGGATCTGTAGGAAAAGTTACTTCAGGACACAAACATCTGCATGATTTCATGTTTCATTTTAATATGTGTTTGTAAGTCACACTTGCACTGTGGTGATTGTCACTAACAGTACTGGCATCATTTAAATCCGGTTTTTAAAGGAGATTGCTTAGTCGTTACTTTCATAGTTAACTATTGCAATTCATTTTCATCTGCACCACTCATAACCCATTTAAATGCATCTTTTACATTGTCAGGATGGGCAGACTGTGCACTCTTTTTCACACTTCATGACTATTACGTCCCTTTCATGCATACATGAATTTTGGGTATAATCTGCCTTTAAGGTATATACATTCTGTGTCATAAATAAAATATTTTTAATGTTCAACCCACTGTCAGCAGCACTGTCATGTAATTTATTGCACCTTTTTTGTGGTAGCCAAGGGTTAAGGTACATATGTATATCTTCTGTTTAGAGATCATTGGTTTCACTACTGCATCCCCTCCTGGGATTCTAACACAATATAACAAGATAGTAAAACAGCTAAGGATTACATCCAGGTGGGAAGACTTTCACTTATTTGGAGGCAACACTTCGAACAGTTTATTGAGAGACACAAAAGGTTCAGGAAGAGGCCCATGTTCCTCAAGTTAAAAGCAATCTTGAGAACTATTCATTAAAGAATTTCACACCTGTTGGTGAACAATGCAATTAATTAATGCTAGGTGATAGCTATGATTTTCGTATTGACTGATCACAGACATTCTAAATTTTATAAAAAAAAAAAAAACTTGAATGAGTCACTGAAGAGGCATCTGTTTAAATTCCTCCAAAGAACAAATGCAAATGTAAAAAAAAAAAGCAAATTAGCTGTAGGTGTGCTTGCTCATGTTTTTGTATGTATGTCACCAACCAACACTTTACCTGATGCAGCCAATCAGGAGTAATGAGAGCTGAAAGGGCCAGGGGAGGAGTCACCGTTGTAGAGAGGGATACATAAGCATTACTTTAACAACTCCATTTTCTACTGATACCTGGAAGTTACTGTTTTTTAGCATAGATGTTTATTGCTAAAGCATAAGAACACATTGTTTTGTTATAGGTTAAATATTCTTTTAATTAATATGATGACAAAATATTGGAAGTGGTTATATTACCATTCCCCCCGCACTGCTCAATATATTAAACCATGCAGATTTACAAAACAAATAATGAACAAATTAATTTGAACAAAATGTGTCAAACTCATGTGTCATGGTACTAAACAAGTTGTTTGCTCTACTTATCATTAACTAAAGGGATCGTAATCATGTGACTTTTGGGGCCAAATTTGAATTCATTGGGATATATAAGAGGAGTACGTTTTGTAAATTCACCTTAAAAAATGCCCAATGTAGGCTGAAGTCACCAGTGCATGTGTATTTCAAATTATCTGTAGACGATATAAGAAGACAGAAGCGCCACATGGCCCAGTATTGTATGATCAGGTGGAAAATAGTATGTGGTAAATCAAGCTCACATTTAGTGAAGCACCCCTATTGGTGCAAGAGAGGCAAGCTGGACTCAGTCACCCAGCAGACTGACCTCCGGTGTTAATACAGCAATCTGTAGAAGGTATAAAGATGCAAACAAAGCACTAATATAGCATAGTACTGCTTAATGGGAGATATTATCAAATAAAGTTTCACTCATATTTGATGGAGCACCTCTCTTGGTGCATTAGAAGCAGGCTGGAATCAAACAGTCAGCCAGCAGACTGACCTCCAGTTAATCAGGATACTCCAAAGGATCAGGATAAAGACAGCCCAATAATTGGTAGTATATCAAATGAAAATTATTATTATTATTATTATTATACTTTATTTATGAAGCGCCATCATATCCGCAGGACTGTCCATAGATACAGTTCATTTAAATAAAACAATAATATAAAACTTCTAAGAGACAGGACACATTTTACAAACACATACAGCAGGAATTGAGGGCCCTATTCCCGTGGGAACTTATAATCTAGAAGGGTAGGAGGTTGAGAAACAGGAGGTGAGGACTGCAAGATTGAGAAAGATGTTAATGCAGAGTTAGATGAGGGAAATGTTGTTAGGTAAGAGAAGTATTATTGAGTTGGGTGGTAGGGTTCTCTGAACAGAAAAGTCTTCAGAGAGCATTTAAAGGAAGAAAGATTAGGGCAAAGCCTGACAGCACGAGAAAGAGTGTTACAGATGGTAGGTGCTGCCTGACAGAAGTCCTGCAGTCTAGCATGAGAGGAGGTGATAGTCGCAGATGCAAGGAGCAGGTCATTGTTGGATCTTAGTGGGTGGGCAGGAGTATACTTGTTGATTAGAGAGGATAGGTAGAGGGGAGCGGTGTTGGTGAGCGCTTTGTATGCAAGGGTGAGAGTTTTGAATTTTATTCTGCTGTGTATGGGGAGCCAATGAAGGGACTCGCAGAGAGGTGCAGCAGATACAGAGTGACGGGAAAGGTGGATCAGCCTGGCAGAGGCATTTAGGATGGATTGAAGGGGGGAGAGGTGGGAAAGAGGAAGGCCAGCAAGTAGGTTATTGCAGTAGTCAAGTCTGGAAATAACAAGGGAGTAGATTATTTGCTTTGTGGTGTTAGCGCACAGAAAAGGTTAAATCTTGGAAATGATGCGTAGATGGTTGCGGCAGGATGTAGAAAGCGATTGGATATGGGGGCAAAGGATAGATTTGAGTCAAGTGTAACCCAGAGGCAGCAGACTTGGGGCGATGGGGAAATGGTGATGCCGTTAACAGGGATAGAGAAGTCACAAGTCGGCATAGAGCTTGAGGGGGGATAAGAAGGAGCTCAGTCTTGGACATTGTAATCTTTAAGTTGTGAGAGGCCATCCAGGAAGAAATACCATATAAGCAGTGGCTGACATGAGAATGGACAGAGGGAGAGAGAGCAGGGGTGGAGAGGTAGATCTGGGTGTCATCAGCATAGAAGTGATATTTGAAGCCATAACTGTTGATAAGTTTACCCAGCGAAGAAGTATAAATGGAGAAGAGTAGAGGACCCAGAACAGATCCTTGAGGTACTCCAACAGACAGAGGCATTGGAGAGCAGAAGTCGTCGGCAAATGACACAGAAAAAGACATGTGAAAGAGCAGTGTCACAGAGGCCAAAAGAGCTAAGGGTCTGTAGGAGGAGGGGGTGGTCAACTGTGTCAAAGGCAGCTGAGAGGTCAAGTAAGATGAGTATAGAGTAGTGGCCAATATTTTTAGCAAAGAGCAGAGAGAAAATTGTTAGTAACCTTGGTAAGGGCAGTCTCAGTTGAGTGTTTGGGGCGGAATCCGGATTGCAGGTGGTCAAGCAAGGAGTTGGCGGACAGGAAGTGGGTTAGGCGATTGTAAACTAGTTTTTCAAGGAGTTTTGATGTCAGTGGAAGTAGTGATATGGGGCAGAATAAAAATAAAAATAAAATGAAAGTATGGCAGCAGGTGGTAAGTGTACAAACGTACTTTATTAAAATAAATAAAAACAAGCAACGCGTTTCTCAACCAGTGGCTGTTTCATCAGGCTTAATACAATGAATAAAAATCACTTGATATATACCATACAAAATATTCTATTCAATATGCAACACCTGGAGTGGGTGTTACCCAATTAGACATGTCATAGTGACTAGTGTTAACAACTCATGTGTGGCTTAGTTAGTTAGTTATAATGCAAAGAAGTGAATACATATGATAGATTCCACATATTGTAACATGATGTCAAACATAAATAATCAATCATCAGATTTAATTCTCCACAAGACATTACATATGAAAAATCCAGAACTGTTACCATCATAAAACGGTGCACATGTTATCCATAATATCCTTAAAAGTAATTAAAAATAATTAATTAGAAATAATTAAAAATGAGATTGAATATATAATAATCTTAAATAAATGTTTGCTATTTTGTGATGAGTGGGGTATATATGAAAGGATAGATAATATATAAAATTTATTCACTATAGGTGGAAGGCATCAAAGAAACCACATACTATTTTCCACCTGATCATACAATACTGGGCCATGTGGCGCTTCTGTCTTCTTATATTGTCTACAGATAACTGACCCTGGATCGCAGCCTTGATCCATCTACAGACAGCTACCTGGACCTGGATATTACAATCATTTCTGGGTTCACTTCACCTCTCCTTTCCATGGGATTCTAATACTTTTTTTTTATATATATTATACCAGAATCTTACTGCATTATACTGATTATAGATAAGTATATATCAATAGTCCTTATGTTTATATTATTGGCATCTTTTGATTAATTTTTTGTGATTTACCCCCTTTAATTAATTTTTTGTGATTGACCAAGGTCAAACCGTTAGTTCTTCTGACCCAGAGTAAATACTAAAATATCTTCCTTCGCTGGTGCTCCTATAGAATCTGGATGTAGAACTTATAATGTGAGTTGTTAATGAGCATAACATTTGTAATTCCTTGAACATTTCCTTTGGGAGCTTTCTGCTCCTGTTTGCAGTAATTTTGCTAAGTGCCACATATGGGGCGCGATCCGATATAGATCGCAGTTTGCGGCGCAAGCGAGGGAACCCGCGTCGCCCGCAGTTTCAGCTCGCAACTCGAGCTATCCCATATATGTCGCCGTCAGATGCTAACGTGCCGTAAGTCTGACAAACCAGCGATGTCCAGAAATTTGCGCAAGTACAAATTTCTGGCGTCGCCAGTGACTTGTGGCACGTTAGAAACTGCCGGCTCCTACAAAACGTGACTAAAGTCTAAATCACCCGCACTGTCTAACATGCCTCCCTAACATAGCCCGACACATCTAACACGCCTCCCTAACATAGCCCGACACGTCTAACCCTCTATCCGCTATCCCCCCTCACTATCCTAACAATAAAATATGTATTAACCCCTAAACCGCCGCTACCTAATAAAGTTATTAACCCCTAAACCGCCGCCAGCTATATTAAATCTATAACCCCCTAAAGTGAGCCCCTAACACCGCCGCCATCTACCTTACCTACCCCCTAAAGTGAGCCCCTACACCGCCGCTATTTTAAAATTATTAACCCCTAATCTAATCCCCCTACCCCGCCGCCATCTATATTAAATTATTTAACCCCTAAAATACTAAACTATCCTTACCACTAAACCTAAGTCTAACCCTACAAATAGCCCTGAAAAGGGCTTTTTGCGTGGCATTGCCCCAAAGTAACAGCTCTTTTGCCAGCCCTTAAAAGGGCTTTTTGCAGGGCATGCCCCAAAGTAACAGCTCTTTTGCCAGCCCTTAAAAGGGCTTTTGGCGGGGCTTTGTCACAAAGTAAACTGCTCTTTTGCCTACAATCTACATCCCCCTACACCGCGGCCACCTATAATAAATGTATTAACCCCTAATCTAATCCCCCTACACCGCCGCCAGCTATATTAACTATATTAACCCTAATTATATTAGGGTTAATATAGTTAATATAGTTATTATATTATATATATTAACTATATTAACCCTAATTATATTAGGGTTAATATAGTTAATATCGTTATTATATTATATATATATTAAGTATAATAACCCTATCTAACTCTAACATCCTAACTAAACTCTTATTAAAACAAATCTAATATTAATATTATTAATTAAAATATTCCTATTTAAATCTAAATACTTACCTATAAAATAAACCCTAAGATAGCTACAATGTAATTAATAATTACATTATAGCTATGTTAGGGTTTATATTTATTTTACAGGTAAATTGTTAATTATTTTAACTAGGTATAATAGCTATTAAATAGTTATTAACTATTTAATAGCTACCTAGTTAAAATAATTACCCAATTACCTGTAAAATAAATCCTAACCTAAGTTACAAATACACCTACACTATCAATAAATTAAATAAACTACAAATATCTATCTAAAAATACAATTAAATAAACTAAACTAAATTACAAAAAAACAAAACACTAAATTACAAAAAATAAAAAAAAGATTACAAGATTTTTAAGCTAATTACACCTATTCTAAGCCCCCTAATAAAATAATAAAGCCCCCCAAAATAAAAAAATTCCCTACCCTATTCTAAATTAAAACAAGTTCAAAGCTCTTTTACCTTACCAGCCCTTAAAAGGGCCTTTTGTGGGGGCATGCCCCAAAGAAAACTGCTCTTTTGCCTGCAAAAAAAAACACAATACCACCCCCCAACATTACAACCCACCACCCACATACCCCTAATCTAACCCAAACCCCCCTTAAATAAACCTAACACTACCCCCCCTGAAGATCTCCCTACCTTGTATTCACCCCGCCGGGCAGAACTCCTGATCCGATCCGGGCGATGTGTTCCAGCAAGCGGCAGTGAAGTCTTCTTCCATCCGGGCGATGTCTTGAAGCAAGCGGCAGAGAGTCGTCTTCCATCGGTGACGTCTTCAAGCAAATCGGCATCTTCAATCTTCTTACTTCGCTCCTCCGCCGCGGAGCATCCTTCCGGCACGACGACTTCCAGACGAATGAGGTTCCTTTAAATGACGTCATCCAAGATGGCGTCCGTCGAATTCCGATTGGCTGATAGGATTCTATCAGCCAATCGGAATTAAGGTAGAAAAATCTGATTGGCTGATTGAATCAGCCAATCAGATTCAAGTTCAATCTGATTGGCTGATTGGTTCAGCCAATCGGATTGAACTTGAATCTGATTGGCTGATTCAATCAGCCAATCAGATTTTTCTAACTTAATTCCGATTGGCTGATAGAATCCTATCAGCCAATCGGAATTTGGCGGACGCCATCTTGGATGACGTAATTTAAAGGTACCTCATTCGTCGTTCAGTCGTCGGCCGGGATGGATGCTCCGCGGTGGCGGAGCGAAGAAAGAAGATTGAAGATGCAGCTTCATGGAAGATGCTGCCGGAAGGAAGAAGACTTTGCTGCCGCTTGGAGGAAGACGTCGCCGGGAGGAAGAATTCTTCTTTTCCGCTTGGAGGAAGACATCGCCGGAGGAAGAATTCTTCTTTGCCGCTTGGAGCAAGACATCGCCCGGATCGGATGAGGAGTTTGGCCCGGTGTGGTGAAGACAAGGTAGGGAGATCTTCAGGGGGGTAGTGTTAGGCTTTTTTAAGGGGGGTTTGGGTGGGTTTAGAATAGGGGTATGTGGGTGGTGGGTTGTAATGGGGGGGGGTATTGTATATGTTTTTAAATGCAAAAGAGCTGAATTCTTTGGGGCATGCCCCACAAAAGGCCCTTTTAAGGGCTGGTAAGGTAAAGAGCTTTGAACTTTTTTTAATTTAGAATAGGGCAGGGAATTTTTTTTATTTTGGGGGGCTTTATTATTTTATTAGGGGGCTTAGAATAGGTGTAATTAGCTTAAAAATCTTGTAATCTTTTTTTTATTTTTTGTAATTTAGTGTTGTTGTTTTTTTGTAATTTAGTTTAGTTAATTTAATTGTATTTTTAGATAGATATTTGTAGTTTATTTAATTTATTGATAGTGTAGGTGTATTTGTAACTTAGGTTAGGATTTATTTTACAGGTAATTGGGTAATTATTTTAACTAGGTAGATATTAAATAGTTAATAACTATTTAATAGCTATTATACCTAGTTAAAATAATTAACAATTTACCTGTAAAATAAATATTAACCCTAACATAGCTACAATGTAATTATTAATTATATTGTAGCTATCTTAGGGTTTATTTTATAGGTAAGTATTTAGATTTAAATAGGAATATTTTAGTTTATAATATGAATTAGATTCATTTAATATAAATTTAGTTAGGGGTGTTAGGGTTAGATAGAGTTAATATAGTTAATATAAATACTATAGTAACTATATTAACTATATTAACCCTAATATAATTAGGGTTAATATAGTTAATATATATAATGTAATAACTATATTAACTATAATATACTTAGGGTTAATATAGATAATATAGCTGGCGGCGGGGTAGGTAGATTAAATTAGGGGTTAATAATTTTAATAGAGATGGCGGCGGTGTAAGGGGCTTACATTAGGGGTTAATAATATTAATATAGCTGGCGGCGGTATAGGGGGATTAGATTAGGGGTTAATAATTTTTATATAGGTGGCGGCGGTGTAAGGGGTCAGATTAGGGGATAGATAAGATAGATGGCGGCGGTTTTAGGGGCTCACAGTAGGGGGTTAGTTTATGTAGATGGTGGCAGGGTCCGGGAGCGGCGGTTTAGGGGTTAATAACTTTATTAGGGATTTCGGGGGGGGGGGGATCGCGGTTGACAGGTAGATAGACATTGCGCATGCGTTAGGTGTTAGGTTTATTTTCTAGCTAGTTTAGGGAGTTACGGGGCTCCAATAGTCAGCGTAAGGCTTCTTACGGCTGCTTTTTGTGGCGAGGTGAAAATGGAGTAAGATTTCTCCATTTTCGCCACGTAAGTCCTTACGCTGCATATTAGATACCAAACTGCGCTGGTTGGGTATACCTGCCTATGGCCCAAAAAACTACGGGCAACGGCAGAAATATACGGGCGTAACTTCTAGGTTACACCGTATATGTGATACCAAACCAGCGTAAATATTGGCGTCGCCGGCTTTTGCGGGCGATGATTTTTATCGGATCGACCCCATGGTTCCAGAAATAATTACATTTTCATCTAAATGAAAGAGATACGAGTATAGATTCCAAGACTTAAATGAAAGAATGTAATTTCTGAACCTTTAAAAAAGCACACTTATCAGTAGACATGGTTAAATAATTTGAGCTATTACTAAACAGTGAGTCTAAAATAATTTTAAGATCCACAAATATGTCTTGACACATACAGGGAGTGCAGAATTATTAGGCAAGTTGTATTTTTGAGGATTCATTTTATTATTGAACAACAACCATGTTCTCAATGAACCCAAAAAACTCATTAATATCAAAGCTGAATAGTTTTGGAAGTAGTTTTTAGTTTGTTTTTAGTTATAGCTATTTTAGGGGGATATCTGTGTGTGCAGGTGACTATTACTGTGCATAATTATTAGGCAACTTAACAAAAAACAAATATATACCCATTTCAATTATTTATTTTTACCAGTGAAACCAATATAACATCTCAACATTCACAAATATACATTTCTGACATTCAAAAACAAAACAAAAACAAATCAGTGACCAATATAGCCACCTTTCTTTGCAAGGACACTCAAAAGCCTGCCATCCATGGATTCTGTCAGTGTTTTGATCTGTTCACCATCAACATTGCGTGCAGCAGCAACCACAGCCTCCCAGACACTGTTCAGAGAGGTGTACTGTTTTCCCTCCTTGTAAATCTCACATTTGATGATGGACCACAGGTTCTCAATGGGGTTCAGATCAGGTGAACAAGGAGGCCATGTCATTAGATTTTCTTCTTTTATACCCTTTCTTGCCAGCCACGCTGTGGAGTACTTGGACGCGTGTGATGGAGCATTGTCCTGCATGAAAATCATATTTTTCTTGAAGGATGCAGACTTCTTCCTGTACCACTGTTTGAAGAAGGTGTCTTCCAGAAACTGGCAGTAGGACTGGGAGTTGAGCTTGACTCCATCCTCAACCCAAAAAGGCCCCACAAGCTCATCTTTGATGATACCAGCCCAAACCAGTACTCCACCTCCACCTTGCTGGCGTCTGAGTCGGACTGGAGCTCTCTGCCCTTTACCAATCCAGCCACGGGCCCATCCATCTGGCCCATCAAGACTCACTCTCATTTCATCAGTCCATAAAACCTTAGAAAAATCAGTCTTGAGATATTTCTTGGCCCAGTCTTGACGTTTCAGCTTGTGTGTCTTGTTCAGTGGTGGTCGTCTTTCAGCCTTTCTTACCTTGGCCATGTCTCTGAGTATTGCACACCTTGTGCTTTTGGGCACTCCAGTGATGTTGCAGCTCTGAAATATGGCCAAACTGGTGGCAATTGGCATCTTGGCAGCTGCACGCTTGACTTTTCTCAGTTCATGGGCAGTTATTTTGCGCCTTGGTTTTTCCACACGCTTCTTGCGACCCTGTTGACTATTTTGAATGAAACGCTTGATTGTTCGATGATCACGCTTCAGAAGCTTTGCAATTTTAAGAGTGCTGCATCCCTCTGCAAGATATCTCACTATTTTTGACTTTTCTGTGCCTGTCAAGTCCTTCTTTTGACCCATTTTGCCAAAGGAAAGGAAGTTGCCTAATAATTATGCACACCTGATATAGGGTGTTGATGTCATTAGACCACGCCCCTTCTCATTACAGAGATGCACATCACCTAATATGCTTAATTGGTAGTAGGCTTTCGAGCCTATACAGCTTGGAGTAAGACAACATGCATAAAGAGGATGATGTGGTCAAAATACTCATTTGCCTAATAATTCTGCACTCCCTGTATGTACATTATTTCTGTCTGCTTGTGTTTTTGATAATTTACCAGTGAATCTCTACACAAAAGAAGAATCCACTGCTACAAGAGAAAATGTATGGTTAAAAAAACGAATTACTGCATGATCAGTATTGGAACCTCAACATGAAGAAATTGTGTCTCTAAATCATGATGTACTCATTAGCCAATCAGAGACTTGCTGTTTCCATTCACTTCTCTTTAGTTTTCAAAAAGAATGAATTGTTTTATCCCTTTCTGCTGCTTTAGTATAGATGTTTTAAATAAATACATAATTCCAGATGAAAAATGTAATATGGATTAAACAGGCAACATGTGCGATGCTGGAAAAATTATAATATAATTTATGTAAACTATATTTCTTCAAAATTATATTTTATTAGGCAATTCATCATCATTAGGAAAAGGGAGCTATCATGTTTGGGATTTCTGGAGGTCGTTGCTAAAGAGAAGAAGCATCAGGAATATCCTTAAATATTTAATGAAGTATCTTACAGTATACTTACATTGCAACTATTTAGGTAAATCCACAACACATTGAGTAGCTGACCTTTGACTGGGTGACACTGTCAAGAGGTGGATACGTTTATAGAGTCCACAAGACATCTAGCTAAACATATTATAATCAATATTGGTAAGATGGGTTGGTACTATAAGCAGACTGGAATATTTGGCAGATAAGAACCAAAGACGGGTAAGAGTATTAGGCAAGAATAAGCAGATAGGTTAGGCTGAAAGGTATAATAAAAAAAACAGGTATGGTTGGCAGACCCATTAAGCAAGATGGCATAGCTCTGTATGCAGATGAGAGTGCACACTCTAATAAAGTGTAAATAAAAAAAACTACAGCACTAGCAAGTGGGAAAAGCTTATAAAACAAGAAAGAGTAAAGTCAGAAAGCCAGTAGAAAAAATTACATAGTGACACAATATAATACAAAAACTATTTCCTTCCATAAGGCAGGGAGAGCCCACAACTTCATTCCTTACTGTTGGGAAATACAACATCTGGCCACCAGGAGGAGGCAAAGACACTCCAGCCAAAGGCTTAAATATAACTCCCACTTCCCCTATCCCGCAGTCATTCTTTGCCTTTCGTCACTATAGGAGGTGGCAAAGAAGTGAAGATTTGGATAGTCCTGTAATGGGTATGTTCCCTTCAAGAAAGGACTGGAGTTTTAATAATCATGTCAACCTCTCAGTGAGAGTATTGATGAAAGTTAGAGTCTGGAGATGCAGGGGACTTCCGTTGGGAGAGGTGCTGTGTAACTTACCTGCACACAGCACACCTGCGTGGTGAGAGAACGCTGTTCCATCACTCCCCACTCACAGCTACTTGCCCTGGAGAGCTTGCCAGGATTGTGTGTAGCGCTGTGCGAAGCAATTACCCGCATGGGTTCTGAAGTCTATTGTAGCCGGTATGGCTGGCAAATCGTTTGCTGAGTTATTTTAATCATCCCCGGGGTTTTGATCCCGCAAGCTGCTGCAAGGAAATCTCTTCTTTGGCACCGTAACCCACAGTTGAATCTGGAGAAAGCTGTGTGAGCCGGAGGAAGCAGTGTGAGCCTGAAGGGGGTAATCTATTTGCCAAGTAAAGAGTCTATGGGATAGACTGAACTAAGGCTGTTGTATAAGTGCGGACACCGCTATAAGAAGAAACCGGAGCCCCAGATCATCCGTCTGCTTGCTGCATTAAGAATCCGTGTAGAATACCTGGTAAACTGAGCCCATATATTAAAGAGCTACCCTGTTGGGGACTTACCGGTGAGACCGGGACTCCATCCGGCTGCCTGGTTGGCTGGGGGTGTGGCGGATTCCACTGAGGAGACGGCACACGGGCTGAGAGGGTCTCTGCTGAGAGGCGAGCGGCAGCTAAGGTGAAGAGGCCGGTGCTGAAGCACTCGACTGGTGACCGCAGTTCTATCTGGATCCCTGGGCAAAATCAGTGGGAGTGGTGTGCCCGGAGGCAGAAGTAGTTGGAATCTGTGTAAGGAAACAGCTCCCAGGTACCGCCTGTATTGTTGTCTTTGCTTCAGGCTGTTGGTGCAATTTGAGTGAATATTGTACTGAGCTGTTTTCTGATCGAAAAGGGGCGCTTGACTTATATTCAGTTTTTCTTTATTCTTGCTTTGGATGATTGAGGCCCCTAAATCCAGTGACTACTCTGGTGGAGGTATATGGAGAAAGAAGATGCTAAGATAAACTGACTGATTGAATCATACTGGACAGTGTTTTCAGCCATTATTCATTGTTTGCTTAGGAGCAGCTGTTTAGAAAATAATTTTCATTTGTCACTCTATAAATAACAGTCTCTTAGCTGTATAGGTTAAAAATGTTTATTAATGGCTCCTATATATAACCTAAGACGAATATAGGGGGACCCTGTGCCTGTTCTCTCCTTCAGGCGTGATTGATTTTTGATTAATTAATGGTAGCTTTTGTAGTTAAATTGTGTGCATCAGCTTTAGAGTAATAGAGCTTAAGAAGGAATTGCTGTCTAATTGATACACCTGCAGTATTATATTTTTTTTCTGTTGAGTCTCAGCTATTTGTAGGGTTTGTGCAAGCAGGGTAACAGGAGATTACCCTGCCTACACCCAGTTGTTAATCACCCATTTAACAGATTTGTTTACCCCACAATTTGAGATTATTAAAACTGAATTAGGCGCAATTTCAGCTGTAATAGCTAATCTGTCTATTGAAATTAAACAATTTTCAAAAAGAATGCAAGAGGTAGAGAATAGAGTTTCTGAAGTGGAGGACCAAGTTAATGCACAGGATTCGGTTATAACTAAACAGGAGGCTAAAATTACTAAATTACAATTGCGTCTGGACGACCTGGAAGATCGTTCCAGACGCAATAATATTCGAATAATTGGCCTCCCTGAAATCTCGGAATTTGGGGACCTCCTTCAGTTTACATCATTTATACTCCCCCAGGCATTAGGTTTTCCCCAACAGCAGCTCCCAATTGCCATAGAGAGAGCGCATAGAACTGGCTCTAAGAAAGCTCAGGCTGAAGGTATGCCCCAAAACAGAATGTGTATTTTCAAAGTTTTAAATTTTCAGGATAAGATGGAGATGTTAAGACTATTTAAAAAAAGAACTGAGCCTCTCCTGTTTGGAAATAACAGAATCCTGCTATTTCAGGACTACTCGGTAGAAACTTCTACGAAAAGGAAGCTAATGGCACCGTACTGCTCGCAACTTATTAATAAAGGACTTAATGCATGGATGGCTTATCCCGCTAATATAGTTGTTGTTGATCAGTGCGGTGCTAGAAGAATCTATCGTGAAGTCGCAGAGGTTAAAAAGTTATTAACTGACAGTTAGGTGATGGATCAAGTATTATAGTCTTTTGTCTTTTATTTTTATGTTGGGATTAATGTATGACTTATTGAAGGCTATAAATGGAATCAAAGTTTCTGCTATAATTTTTGAGGTTCCCTCTTGCCCCCCCCTCTTTTTATTTTTTTTTTATTTTTTTCTTGCTTTCTTCTTTTCTCTTTTTTTTTTTTTTTCCCTCTCTTTCTCTCCCTCTGTCTCCCAGTTAAAAAAGAGAAAATAGGTGATGATGCTTAATGATCTGAATGTGCTTTCATGGAACGTAGGGGGTATCACCTCACCAATCAAACGTAAGCTTATAATTAAAGAACTAGGCAAACATAATCCAAGTATTGTCCTTTTACAGGAAACGCATTTAAAGGAGACTGAAATTTCTAAATTAAAAACCAAATGGGTTGGTGAGGTGTTGGCCACTCCTTGTGTTAATAGAAAGCTAGGTGTTGCTATATTGTTTAATAAAAACTTAACTTATGAGATCAATAGGATTGAACTAGATAAAGAGGCAAGATATATGATTATACAGATTCAGGTCGATACAGTTAAGCTTGTACTTTGTAATATTTATGCCCCAAACAAGTTCTCAGAAGAATTCTGGGAAAAAGTTAAGGTTAAATTATTCCCATTCACATCCGCTAATCTAATTGTTGGCGGTGATTTTAACATGTCCTTATTTCCAGAAGCAGAAAGATTCACTAAAAAAAATATGAAAGTTCACAATAAACATGCTAAATACTTTAAGAGCTTTTGGTTCCAAAGCTTTTCGATATCTGGCGTATTAAAAATCCTAATTTACATATTTTTACATGTGAATCCAAATCATACAAATCTTTCTCGAGAATTGACTTTTTATTGGTATCTGAATCTCTTTCTCTAATGAGGATTGAACCCCAGATAAATGATATCCTGATATCGGACCATGCGATCATTTCATTGTCTTTTCAGATAGGAACTAGGCTTAAATCTGATACTCAAAGCATTCCTTTTCCACGACATTTATATAATAATACGAGATTTGCCTACTGGTTAAAACAGAAATGGAGAGATTATTGCACATATAACATCACATACCTTAATAAAGTTCAAATTTTTTGGGAAGCGTCTAAAGCGGTGTTAAGGGGAGAAATTAAGTCATACGTGAATAGTAGGAAAAAGAAAGCACTAGCCCGGGAAAGGCAGCTATCTAACCAGGTCAAAAATGCGTATAAAAAGCTATATAATAATCCATCAGATATAAACTGGGGGAATTACAATAAGGCGAGACAGGAAAGGGATATTGTGCTAAGACAAAATCTCAGGAAGAAGAGCAAAAGATTAGCACTAAGTTTAAAGGATTCCATGGATGCTCGGCTAAGTACTTAGCCAGCATAATTAAAAATAGAAAAAAGAAAAATACCATTCTAGCTATTAAAGATGGTGACCAGAGGTATACAGACTCTAGAGATATTAGCCAGGTATTTTTTAATTACTATCAGCAGTTATATACAAATACTAATGGGAATGAGATTAATCAAGAAAATTTCTGGTCACAAGTCACAATACCTCGAATTAATGAGGAACAGCTTACAGCCCTAAATGCACCTATCACTGTACAAGAGATAACTAAGGCAATTAATGAAGCTAACTTAAATAAAGCGGCAGGCCCAGATTGTCTGCCAGTTGAATATTTGAAAATCTTGGTAGAAGAGGTTAGTCCAATACTAGAAAAACTTTTTAATAGTTACTTTATTCATAATAACCCAATATCAGCCTATTTCTCAGCGGCAAACATTACATTAATACTAAAAAAGGTAAAAACAGCGAAGATCTATCATCATACAGGCCAATATCGGTCCTAAATGCAGACTACAAAATCTTAACATCAATTGTGGCTGCTAGATTAATGAATTGTCTCGATGGAATCATACATTCGGATCAAACGGGCTTCATGGCATCTAGAAAATCTTCAAAAAATATCCGCAAAGTGATAACCTTTATAGATTATATATGGAATATAAAAAATTCTAAAGGGAAACATTCAAAATATGATACAGCTTTATTAACCCTAGATGCCGAGAAGGCCTTTGACTCGATTGAGTGGGACTATCTTTTTAAAGCATTGGAAAAATTTGGATTCAAAAATCATTTTGTCCACTTTATACATAACTTATATAGGAATCCAATATCTTTTCTATTGATTAATGGAACACTAACCAGGGCAATTTCATTAAAAAAAAGGCACAAGGCAGGGCTGCCCACTCTCCCCCCTACTGTTTAACATCGCCCTCGAACCCTTGGCCATCCGGTTAAGACAGGTATGCATAGGGACCCCCCTAATCACACCAACATTAAAAATCCTTCTGTATGCCGATGATATTATAATTTTTCTATATAACACTTCTCAGGTAATACCTATAATCCTAACATACTTAAATCTTTTTAGCTCGTTATCAGGATATAAAATAAACTATACTAAAAGTGAATTGATGTGGCTTCAGAAAACTAAATTTAGTATACGGGAACTTCCGTTTAAAGTTGTCGACACGCTTACATATCTAGGTTTACATCTGCACAAAAATCCCCAAAACTGGTATAATTTAAATTACCAAAAGCTTATTCAAAAGATCAAGGCAAATCTAGAAATATGGACAGCTTTTCCCTTATCTATAACAGCTAGAGTTAGTCTATTAAAAACAATTATCTTTCCACAACTATTATACCCCCTCCAGAATCTACCGTTACTTTTAAAGAAATCAGATATTAATAAAATAAATGCCATGTTTAGCAAGTTCATATGGCATGGTAAGAAAGCGCGTTTGTCTCTCAACAAATTGACTCAAAAACGTGGCACTGCGGGTCTTGCACTACCCAATATTAGTCTTTATAACTTGGCCGCTTTGGTCAAAATTGCATTTGACTGGTTAGCAGAAACCAATTGGTTTTCTGCAACTGATCTTGAGAGCTATATGATCTATCCTTATTCACTTAAAGCTATTTTACATAATTCTCCAGGTGAAATCCCGATGAGTATATGTAACTTAATATCTTTTAATAATATATTGACAGCATGGCGTAAATTCTGTCATGTAATTGGAGCAAACTATTTGTTTTCCGAATATCTCCCAATAAGAGGCAATGCGGGATTTATACCTGGAAATTCCCAGGTAATATTTAAAACCTGGGAAGAAAAAGGTTTGAAATATGTCCACCAATTACTACTAGACTCTGGTCAGGTAACCTCATTTGAATCACTGGTAAGGCAATTTGGACTTCCCAGAAATAGTCTCTTTGCTTATCTACAAGCATGGCACTTTATTGGTAGTAAAGATTGGATTCTAGATAGAGGTGGTGCATGGTCCGATATTAGAACACATATACAAAAATTCTCAGGCGGAACATCGTCAATATCACTAATATACAACATAATGTTGGCTAAACAAAGTCAAATTCTTTTAGATAAAATATCCGATACTTGGACACCCTATTTCCCGGATATAAACCATGAAAAAATAAAGATAAGCTTTCTAGCCCTGAGTAAATGTAAGATTTCAATGAATTGGAAAGAATCACACATGAAATTGCTAAATAACTATTATTATACTCCATCTAGATTAAGTAGAATGTTTATATCACGAACATTCCTCTGCCCACGTTGTAGGCATTTAGAAGCAGATATCCTACATATGTTCGGACATTGCCCTAAGATTAATCACTTTTGGAAAAAGATTATCTTTTGGCTTAATAAAACTTTTAGGGTTGACATTACTATTGGGTTAGAAGAGATTATATTTCTTAAAAATCATACAAATAACCAAGCTCTTCATGAAAATATACTTAATACAATAATACTACTGGCTAGACATTTAATACTGAAAACATGGAAAGGAAAAACAGCCCCTAGCTTCCCACTCTTTATTAAAGAAATACAAAACCAAATTATATTTGAATCTTTTCATACGCAATTAGCAGGCGAAAAAAAAATTAAAACATTTCTCATAAGATGGCTTCCCATAATTAAAACATATCCCACCCAAGTCCAAAAATGTATATTGAATCCCTTTTTGAGCTCAGATAGCTTTGCAGAGCTAGTATTACATGGTGAATTTCCAGCATCTTGGATCTCGCTTTACAGAGAAGTTTACTAAGGGTCATTTAATATCTGGAAGGTTATTGTCTTTGATATATGTCGTATGGACCTGGGATGTGGCTTATGGGAGACAGGGGGGAATTTGTGGGGGTTTTTTTTTTTTTTTCTTCTCCTTTTCTTTCTTCTCTCTTTTTTTAATTTTTTAGGTATAAAAAAACTGTTAATCCAAAAGATTACATTTAAATAAGAAGACATCTTCTGAATCTCTGAGGTTAAAGAGTTCATAGACAAAATATACAGATGTGTCTATTGTGTACCCTTTATTTCTTTCTTCTGCTTTTTTGTTGTTATTACGTCTTCTGTTGTACCTGTATATTGGATTGCAACCAATAAAAAATATATAAAAAAAAAAAGAGTCTGGAGATGCAGGGAAAGTTTTTCTGCGAACCCATCCAGACTGTCGCTAACCGCTCCTGAGCAATCAGTGTTGACGAGTTTCACTGCTTGCTGTTACACACTCAAGTCCATATCAGAAGCGCTGCTGCAAGACTGTCACGCTTGAGAGGCTGTGCCTGTTCCACAGCATGGATCCTGGAGTGTAAGACCGTTTTTAATATATGCAATTTAAAACGCTATAGAGGGTCACAGTGTGGCTCCTTTATACCTCGATAGGATCAAGGGTTAATATCTCCTTCAGGGAGATTATTTGAACAGCTTGGGGATTTATATCTGCTTAATGTAAGAGATTTTTTGGGCTCATAGATGGTGTGTTTTTTGGCTTGGAACAAACAGGTTTCACTTTCGTTTTTGAAGTGTTGTGCAGCTCATAATAACTTAGCGCCCTTTTTCATAGCAGGGAAAGTCCTGTCTTAAGCACCACGTGACCGGGTGCGGTCTCTTTCATTTCCTAAGATCCTGCTGCAGACATCATTCCTGAGGAGAGCGTTTTCATTGTTAGCTGTCGGGGTCTAGGAGCTGGTATTGCCCCAGCCATAGGTAGTATTAAGGTGCCATTTGTTTAAATAAAAGCGTTTTTGTTTGTCCTTCTGTGGGTATATACAAAGCTATGGAGGACTCTGATACTACATTAGAAGGTTCCGCTCCTTCTGTACTGATTAATAATTCCTGTTTATATCGTGGTTTGCCCGCCTGATCAATTTTGTTCCATTTGCCTAAACACTGTTCTAAATTCTAAGAAGGGAGGCAAGCCTGCTAATACTCATAGCACTATTAACCTCTCTGAGCCGTCTACTTATTAAGAATCTGGGTCCTGAGAAAATACTACCCTTTCTACATTACCCGCTCCACATGCAGTTCCCCACGGCTCATCTAATCCTCCATCTGGAGGGGGCTTTCTCCAGCGGACTTAACCGCGCAGTTACAATCAGCGGTGTCTGTGGCCCTAAGTGCCTTACGTCACTCTAACAAATGCAAGAGAAAGGTTAAACATAGTTTTCCTGACCTAGAGTCATCTAAATATTTGTCGGATTTAGTTACTATGTTCCAGCTATCTGAGGATGATTTAACCTCTGTAGCTTCATAGGGTGAACTTTCTGAGTAGTAGACTTCAGTTTCTAAACCTCCTTCAGCGGAGGAACCCTCCTTTAGATTTAAAATTGAGCATCTGCATTTTTTATTAAAGGAGGTTCTCTCTACGCTAGAGGTTCAAGAGGCTACACTCCCTGAATTAGACAGGGTTTATGAAGATAAGAATGTCCCTCTGATGTTTCCTGTGCCAGTTAAGATGGCAAACATTATTAGTAACGAATGGGAAAGAGTAGGAACTTTTTTTCCCCCTCGTCTACTTTTAAAAAAATATTCCCGGTTCCTGACTCTCAATTAGATTTGTGGGGCTCCATCCATCCATGGCGCTATCTCTAAGCTCGATAAGCATCTTACTATCCCACTGGAGAATAGTTCTTCTTTTAGAGAGCCTATGGATAAGAAAATGGAAACTTTTCTGAGGAAGATGTTTCAACATAGGGGGTTTTCATTTCAACCGGCAACAGCTGTAGCCGCGGTTGCTGGAGTAGCTACCTACTGGTGCGACATTCTGTTGGAGCTCATTGAGACGGAGACTCCCCTTGAGGATATTCAGGAGAGAATTAAAGCACTGAGAATTGATAACTCTTTTCATCTGTGATGCGAATATGCAGATTATTCGCATAAATGCAAAGGTTTCTGGCTTTGCGGTTCTAGCGGATAGGACTTCTAAATCCAGACTTCTTTCTCTTCCCTTCAAGGGGAAGATTTGATTTGATCCAGGGCTGCACTCTATTATCTCTACGGATACCAGAGGGAAAGGTGCCTTCCTACCGCAGAATAAGAAGAATAGGCCTAAGGGACGGCAACTGTCTAATTTTCGTTCCTTTCGTGCTGACAAGTCACAACAGCAGCAATACTCATCCAAGTCCAAGCAGTCCAAGAGTACTTGGAAGCCGTCTCACTCTTTGAATAAGTCAAAACAGACTAAGAAGCCCGCCGAGAACAAATCGGCATAAAGGGGCGGCCCCAGATCCAGGATCAGATCGAGTAGAGGGCAGACTGTCTCTTTTTTCAGACGCTTGGTTCCAGGATGTACAGGACCCTTGAGTCCTGGAGGTTGTATCTCAAGGATACAGGATAGGATTCAAGTCTCATCTGCCCAGGAGCAGATTCCTACTCTCCAGTCTGTCTACAAGACCAGAAAAGAGGGCTGCCTTCTTAGGTTGCATACAGGATCTCTCCTCTCTAGGAGTAATTGTCCTGGTACCTACAGCAGAAAGAGGTTTGGGGGTTTTATTCAAAGCTTTTCGTGGTTCCAAAGAAGGAGGGAACTTTTTGTCCAATTCTAAACCTAAAGTGCCTAAACAAGTTTCTGAGTGTTCCCTCTTTCAAGATGGAGACAATTCGGTCAATCCTTCCTTTGGTTCAGGAAGGACAGTTTATGACCCTAATAGACCTGAAGGATGCGTCCCGATTCACAGGGAACATTTTCAGTTCCTGAGGTTTACCTTTCTGGACCAGCACTACCAGTTCATAGCTCTTCCGTTTGGCCTAGCTACTGCTCCAAGGATATTTACGAAGGTTCTGGGGGCTCTTCTAGTCATTGCCAGAACACAAGGTATTGCAGTAGTGCCTTACTTGGACGATATCTTGGTACAGGCACCATCTTTTCGTCTTGTGGAAAAACATTCTTAATCTTCTTCGATCACATGGTTTGAAGATAAACTTGGAAAAGAGTTCTTTTACTCCAAGTACAAGGGTGAATTTCCTGGGGACAGTAATAGACTCCATATCCATGAAAATATTCCTCACAGATCAGAGACATTTCAAGCTAACCTCTGCATGTCTTGCCCTCCAGGCCTCCTTGAGCCCCTCAGTGGCTCAGTATATGAAGGTGATCAGACTCATGGTGTCTTGTATGGACATCATTCCTTTTGCCAGATTCCATCACAGACCCTTAGAAGTATGCATGCTGAGACAATGAAACGGTGACCATTCAGATCTGTCTCAACAGATCGTGCTGGACAACCTGTCAAGAGACTCGCTCTCTTGGTGGCTCTGTCCAGATTATCTGTCCCCAGGTACGTGCTTCTTGAGACCGTCCTGGGTGATTGTGACTACGGATGCAAGCCTTTCCGGCTGGGGAGCCGTTTGGGGTGCCAAGACGGCACAAGGTCTGTGGACTCAGGAGGAGTCCTCCCTTTCCGATAAATATTTTGGAACTATAGGCAATCTTCAATGCCTTGAAGGCTTGGCCCCTTCTAGGTTCATCCCAGCTTATCAGATTTCAGTCAGACAATATAACCTTGGTGCCTACATCAACCATCAGGGGGGAACGAGAAGTTCCTTAGCGATGAGAGAAGTATTTTAGATACTAGAGTGGGTGGAGACTCACGGATGTACGTTGTCAGTGATCCACATTCTGGGTGTGGACAACTGGGAAGCAGACTTCCTCAGCAGGCAATCCTTTCACCCAGGGGAATGGTCTCTCCACCTGAGGTGTTTGCAGAGATATGCAGCAAGTGGAGGAAACTGGAGATAGATCTCATGGCATCCCGCCTCAATACCAAACTACCCAGGTATGGGTCGAGATTGAGGGATCGAAATGACAAAAAGTAGTTTGTATATGTGCGCTAACAGCTAAGGGGTGATTATTAATATGTTAGTATTACTACAGAGACAAAACAAATGTAAAAAATTGGTATTTAATCAATAAAAAAGGGAATATACAAATATATAATACACCAAAATAATTAAAAATAATCCTCACATATGACCGGTCATCTAAATGTTATCTATAATAATAAAATGAGAACATAAAACATTTATAAAGAATTACAAGTGATTTCCACCTTATATGTCACCTTATGGTACTAAAATAGCAATTATATGTTTAAATAGCTATTGCACTAATGGTACATAGAAATTTCATTGGTTAGTATAAGACCAACTAATGTCCTTATAAGATGTATATTTCAGTGTGTCCTTACTGCAAATGGAAGATCCCTTCTTACAAACACACTTGTTTGCTTATTCTAGAGTCCTTAATTAGGATATATATCGTTTTCTCTTTTTTCGTGAAAAAAATCCCTTTTTGCAAACACACTGGGTTGCTTATTCTAAAGTCCTTAATTAGGGTACACACCGGTTTCTCTTTTTTCTTATATGAAAGACTTGTTTATAACCTTAATAAGGAACCAACCATGGGATAATGTTGATATAAAATGTGTTTGCTGGAAATGTCACTTGTTAGTTCTTTAGCCCAACAGGTATGAACAGATGTATGGAATTGATAGATGCCCTATCAGTACGATGGAGGTGGTTTGCGGATCTGGTGGGGATGACCTCATCTCCTCAGTGGAGGTTACCTTGTTGCAGAGATCTGCTGATACAGCGTCCCTTTGTTCATCAAAATCTAGATTATCTGAGGCTGACTGAGTGGAGCTTGAACGCAAGAGAGGGTTTTCTGAGAGTGTTATCGACACTCTGGTTCAAGCTCGTAAGACAGTTACTCATCGTATCTACCATAAAGTATGGAGGACTTACTTGTACTGGTGTGAAGAGTGTCGTTTTTCCTTGCATAAGGTTAAGGTTGCCAGAATTTTATCTTTTCTCCAGGATGGACTGGAGAAGGATTTATCTGCTAGTTCCCTGAAGGGACAAATATTGGCCCTGTCTGTATTACTGCACAAAAGATTGGCTGAGGTTCCGGATATGCATTCCTTTGTAAAGGCTCTGACTAGGATCAGACCTGTGTTTTGATCTGGGGCTCTGCCTTGGAGCCTCAATCTTGTTCTTAATGTTTTGCAGCAGGCTCAATTTGAGCCTATGCATACTGCGTGCAGAGTTTCTGAGATTTCTGCTTTGCAATGTGACCCCCCCTTATCTGGTTTTTCATGCTGATAAGGCGGTTTTAATCACTAAATTAGGGTTCCTCCCTAAGGTGGTGTCGGATTGTAACATTAATCAAGAGATTGTTGTTCCTTCCTTGGGTCCAAATACTTCTTCAGCGAAGGAACGTTTGCTTCACAATCTAGATGTGGTTCGTGCCTTGAAGTTCTATCTTCAGGCTACTAAGGAATTCAGACAATCTTTTCTTTGTTTGTCATCTATACGGGGAAACATAAAGGGCAGAAGGCTAATATGACTTCTCTATCTTTCTGGTTGAGGAGTGTCATCTGCTTAGCTTATGAGACAGTGGGACGACAGCCTCCTGAGAGAATTACGGCTCATTCCACTAGAGCAGTGGCTTCCTCCTGGGCTTTAAAGAATGAAGCCTCAATGGATCAGGTTTGTAAGGTGGCTACCTGGTCCTCCTTACACACTTTTTCTAAATTTTTCAAGTTTGATGCGTTTGCTTCAGCTGAAGCAGCTTTCAGGAGAAAAGATTTGCAGGCTGTGGTACCCTCAGAATAGGGTCCGCCTCTTTTTTCTTTTCCCTCCCGTTATTCATTCAGTGTCCTCTGGAGCTTGGGTATAGTTTTCCCAACAGTAAGGAATGAAGTCGTGGACTTTCCCTGCCAGAAAGGAAAGGAATTTATCTGGTAAGCATAAATTATGTTGTTTTTTTTTTGGGTTTTTTTTGCAGTAAAAATTTTATTATTTGATTGAATAAAAAAACATAACCACATTAATCTGCAAAAATAGTATTATATGGAAAAATTAAAATTCGTATTTAACTTGAACAAGAAAAAACTATTTAAGGCACATAGTAGAAATTGTAATAAAATTACACTGTACATGCAAAAAAAAAGCAGTGAAATTCATATTAATAATACGAAATTTAAATTGCATTATTTTTTTTTTTATTTTTTTTTTTTTTTTTTTGTTTTGTTTGTTATCTGTCTTTTTTTTATTTTAAATAAGTTTTTATTGAGATTCAATTTAAGGCACAGTTACATTCTATATCAAGGCAGTCTGTTCAGAGAAATGTTTTCCCTACATACAATCTCAAGCAAGGAACAGATGTATGTCGTGCATAAGTACATTAAACAAGTTCATGCATTATTGAAATGAAACAATCTTTGTGCCAGGTAGACTGTACACCCTCCCAATGTTCTGAGGCCACTCTTGGACCTCTCAATAAAACACTGCAATGTTACAGAGGGTATGCATGGGCGCAAGGAGGCCACTCTTGGACCTCAAACAATGAATCTCAAATTTTTTTTTCTTTTTAATCCAAAGATCTTAAATGTCTAGATGCTTAAGAAATAAAACAGCGCTGTATGGGTGAGGGGGGTGGGGAGAGGTAAGATCAGTAATGTGAAATTGAGGACGTTTAAAAATATTAAGAGAAAAGGGGGTAAACCCATTGAACTTATTGCAACATTGTGGTATTACCAACAATGACTATAGTACTAATCTTCCTCTTATAGCTGGTATTTGGATAGTACTCAGTTCTTTAGATCAAACTAGGGACTAGCATTGGGTCTCCAAAAATATTTGTAAGCACCAGGAAGGTGTAAAATGTATATTGGATCAATAGTAAAAACAGTACATTATCTAAGTATGAATTAGGTGTCCTATATGAATGGGTCTCAGCTAGATATGTCACTGCTGGATTCTATAGATATTGGGTGGGTCAATAGTCCCAGATAAATTTAGCTGACCTATGTACCGTCACAGATGATATGATGGTAAAGATATGCCCACATAGTAAGAGAGAACGTATTAAACTTATGACATAGGTGGTACCATGTCAGTTTACTTGTAAATCTGTGAGTGGAGGAAGATTAATAGAAGTGCGAGCTACATCTATATATTCTATTGCCCCGGCCATGGAACAGAGGCTAATGTGGGAGGAGTAATGACAGTCGCAAAGTATTATAGAATCTCGCGACTAAAAGTGTAAGCTAGATCATGAAGACAGTCCAGAATTTAGTAAATTTGGACAGCTCTCAACTGCCTTAACTTAAAATTAATTTACCGTAAACTTGAGTATAATGGATGTAAACAGGGGTCTAGGAGTAAAACATGTGTGTTACCCAAATCCACGCTACAGCAATAACGAACAGAGCACTGCGCACCCCTCACGTATAGAGTCTGCAGTTTAACCTGTTCATGTAGCGGCGCTATATAGGAAACTAAAACAGTGCAATATGAAAAGCATAAATAAGTAGTATAAACAGCAAGCAATGTGGAACATGTAGAAACTAGTAACAGTACCAATCCCCAAGTATAACAAATAGAACCATGCATGTCATGTCTCACATCGCTATAATACATATATACAGAAATGCAGATTAAATATGAACAGAGTATCAAGTGTTCATGAGTGAGCTGATGTAAAAACCCCCTATACTCTGTTACTGTCCACGATATCTGTAATGTTTACTTCCTCTGCAGCTAGCCGTATGGGCGCACCAGTGCGCTTAGATAGTATTTGCAGGTCACAGTCCCGGTACACACACTCCTCTCCGCGAGTCGCCAGGGTCAATTAGCAGGTATGAAATGTCCTCCTACCCGACTAAAGCCCTGCCGTGTTGATCCATTTATCTAATCCTCCGGGATCAAAAAGCTGGCTCAGGTTGCCCTCGGGCTTGTCATACTCCGATGCTCCGCGATTCAAGTCTTCTGGAGGTCTGACTGACTGACGAACCACGATGGCCAGATGCCGTGCTGGGAAAGGGACTGTGTCATGATGACATCCAGGCTGTGCATAATTAGATCCCAGCAGGAATAACGTTTGAGGCGCTGCGAGTCCAATCTCCTGGAGAGGAACTTCAGCAGGAAATTTGGTAGGTCTGGGTGATAACTCGTCAGGAGTCAACTTGAACTGGGGGTGGCCCTCATATTGGGAGCTTTTGGCATCTGTTAGGATTATATGGAGGCCAGCTACACTCTCCATGCTTTCGGCTGCAGCCTCTCCACACTCCACCTCCGGCTTCACTGAAACAGCCTCTGACATGGGTCCTACATAGGTGAGTAGCGGGCACTGGGGCACCGAAGCACCACCGCTTCCCTGCTGTAGTGGGGGTGATTCTGTTGGAGCAGGATGGTCTAAAGTACAGCCACTGCTATCATTAGGTTCTCTGCTCAGTGCAACTTCTATTGCGATTAGGTAGCCATCTAACAGGCAGCGTAGTTCCTCAAGAATAGCTGTAGAAGACTCCATAGCAAGCGTGTACAGGAGGTGTCAGACAACGTATTTAGCACTCTGAGTAGTAAGGGCAGTGTGCAATAGGGAGCAGCTTCTTGGAAGATTGCAATTCAAAGGATAAGATGCCCTTTAGAGTGAGAACTGCGCGTTCAAGCACAGCGAGTTTTGGGGACGGAACTGAGGCTTCAAGTTTAGGGGAAGGCCTCACATAGATAGTCCGGTACTGAGGGTGAATAAACCACGCCACAATCTAAAACCCTATATCTCAGATTTCGACGTCGTCAGCCAAGCTTCTCCACTGTGTTAAGCAGGATATCACAAAAGATACTTTGCAGAAATGAGAAATAGCAAAGAAAACTTGAGGAGCTGAAGCTCAGTGCGACCAGTAAGATGGCCGCCACCCGGAAGTCCTCCCATAAATTATGTTTTTATTTGCTGTGAAATTGTAGCAAAAATGTCATTAAACAAAATACTTGCACTAAGGAGATGATTAGCCATCTATAGATCATATCTAGAAAGGGGGTTTGCTAGTTAAAACCTAACTTTTATTAGAAATGCAGATAAAAAGTGATTAAAAGACAGTTAAAATACAATATTAAAAAATAATTTAAAAAAAACTGGCAAGTCCAATCCTATTGCTTATACACACTATACAAGTAAGTTAAATGTACTTTTTATTAATATTGTATTTTAACTGTCTATTAATCACTTTTTATCTGCATCTTTAATAAAAGTTAGGTTTTAACTAGCAAAATATATTGGGGTAGAGACCTTGTGAGGGTACTTACCAAGAACTCCCGGTCCTGCACCTCTGGTCTCTGCGAACGCAGAGAGTGCTTTCCAGCTCTGCATCCCACGAAGAGGGATGCAGACACTCCGGCCTTCCTTCAACTGCAACTGCAGCTCTCCAGGTGTACTGTACGTGACCACATGCTGCCTAGATTTAAAGGGGCCGTATTTTAATTACAGGACCTCCCACCTGGGGGACTCAGGTGTGGAACTTTCTATAAAAGCTCACTCAGCCCATTCCTCTGGGATGAGTTATTGCCTTCTAATCATGTTCCTGATCTCTGCAAAGTAAAAGCATTCTTATCTTACCTTGTACCTGTGTATGCTCAGCTTGTTCCAGAGACTCTTGCATACTTACTTTGTTCCTGTGTATGCTCACCTTGTTCCAGAGACTCTTGCATACTTACCGTGTACCTGTGTATGCTCAACTTGTTCAGAGACCAAGCATTCTTACATTGTACCTGTGTATGCTCACCTTGTTCCAGACAACACGCATACTTACATGATACCGTGTATGCTCACCTTGTTCCAGACACCACACATACTTACATGATACCTGTGTATGCTCACCTTGTTCCAGGTACCATGCATACTTACATGATACCCTTGTATGCTCACCTTGTTCCAGAGATCAAGCATTCTTACCTGATACCAGTGTATGCTCACCTTGTTCCAGAGAACAAGCCAATAGCGGACCTACTCAATAAAGGGCCCTGGTGCACTGGCCCCCCCAAAGGTAACTCAGTAAAAAGCAAAAGTAATAAAATACATTCTGCTCTGTGTAGATCAGGGATGGGGAACCTTGGCACTCCTGATGTTTTAGAACTACATTACCCATGATGCGTAGGCACTCTGAAGTCCAGTTGAGCACATTTGAAATACAGTTCTGAAACATCTGGAGGGCCAAGGTTCCCCATCCCTGGAATAGATAGATGGACATACTACTTGCACTAATTAAAGGCTTTCATGCATTAGGATTGTACACATTCTTCATACACCTGTGTATAGGCTGGCTGTTATAGGCCCCCTCCAGCTCTTGGGCTCTAGTGCCGCTGCACCTGCTGCACCAAGGGTAGTTCCGCCCCTGGATCAAGCATACTTGCCTTGTACCTGTGTATGCTCACCTTTCTACATTCACCACGCATACTTACCTGATACCTGTGTATGCTCCTCTTGTTCCTGAAGCTGTGCCTATCTGGTATCTTGTGACAGTCTCACCAACAGTACCCACTGAGTATCCTGTGCCTGCTGTATCTACCATACCAGTGACACCCTTCCTCAAACCAGCTATGTCTGCTGTACCTATCTGGTATCATGTGATAGTTTCACCAACAGTACCCACTGGGTATCCTGTGACTGCTGAGAAACCTTTGTCTAATATACCAATGACAGGTTTCTTCAAACCAGCTGTGTCTGCTATACCTATTTGGTATCTCATGACACTATCTCCAATAGTACCCGCAGGGTATCCTGTTCCTGCTGAGAAACCTGTGACAACCTCACCTTTTACTGTTTAAGCACCAGTGTCTACAGTATTGTTAATGCACACTACTCATAGTTTTCTGAACCTTATAGTGAACTTTAGTGTTTTGCATAAAGCCTATGTTCAAACGCTGTTTCTGTGATCTTTGAAATGAACTACTAACTGTTCTTTTGCTTATTAATCAGTAAAGTTTTCAAAAAGACTTTTATTGTTCTGTGTATCTGTTCCTGCATTTATGAGTTCCACACAGTTTAACCTCCTCACAAACCTAGATATGATCTATAGATTGCTAAGCTTTACCTTTTGAGTGCTAAGGGGATGCTCTTTCCTTTTATGTTTTGTTGTAAAATGTTTGCATCCAGCACCGCCTGATTGGGTTCGTCCTCTTAGGTTCCATATAATAAAGGAACAAGTGGTATATACTGATCCTGAGTTTCATAATTGTTTGGCGTGGTGACGATATATAGAGGATTTGTTCATTGAATAGCGGGGCAACATTATATCCATTGAGACATTCCGTAAGAGGATACAAGCTAAGGTACCGGCTGTTCAGTTTACAACCAAATATCATCAGAGTAGAATTAAATTTTTGGACACAGTGGAATTTTGGAATTCCTAACACACAATGACATAGGGAATACAGACATAGACATGGTGTGGGCAGCTCTTAAAGCATTTCTTCGGGGACATTTTATTAAAAAAACAGTTCGGCTTCGTAAAGAGGGAAATCAGCCTTTGGCGAAGCTCTACAGAGACCTACGCATACTCGAGCAGGTGAATAAAGCACATCCTAGCCCCCAGATGGCGCGCCAAATAGGAATCATTAGAGATGAAATAGCCAAACGAGATTTGATACGGGTCCAAGAGAACCTGCACAAACTCAAACAACTCTATTATTATAAAGGGAATAGAGCAGATAAACTCCTTGCTAACAAGCTCCGCAAGCGCACGCAACAAAAGAGAATACCCCACATTGAGACACATAGAGGAGTGGTACATGCACCCAAAGACATAGGCGCTCCATTTGCAGCTTACTACTCCTCACTGTACAACATTGAGGCAGCCGAAGAGATGTCTAAAGCCAACCATGGCGATATCCAGAGGTTCCTAAAAGGACTATCCATACCCACCCTTTCTGAGGAAGCTAGAGCAGAGCTAGAACAAAAATTTACATTAACAGAAATTAAAGTAGCCATAGGCGAACTGGCACCTCATAAGGCCCCAGGCCCAGATGGTTTCACAGTAACATTTTATCGTGCTCTCAGCCCGATTGTCGCTCCGATACTACTTCGATTGTTCAGTGATGCTGCAGCCATGGGTAGCTTTTTGGCCGAACTCTTGGAGGCAAACATCACAACAATCCCCAAAGAAGGTACAGACCCCCTACTATGCTCTAGCTATAGACCCATCTCACTCATCAATGTTGATGCCAAAATCTACGCTAAAATGCTAGCAAATAGGCTGGGGAAACACCTGCAGACACTCATACACTTGGATCAAGTGGGCTTTATCCAGGGCCGACAGGGCACGGACAACACCCGACGCCTCTTGAACATATTCTCGGAGGCTGCGGATATGGAACTCCAGATGCTCACTCTGTCACTAGATGCCAAAAAGGCGTTTGACAGGGTGAGGTGGGACTATTTGTTCCAGGCCCTGTCGGCATTTGGGATTCCGGACTCCTTCGTCAAGGCGGTCAAAGCCTTATATTCAACTCCCACAGCAGTCGTTCGGGGACTGGGATTCTGCTCGCCCAAAATAATGATCCGCAATGGGACCAGACAGGGATGCCCGCTTTCCCCTCTTCTATTTGTCCTTGCGATCGAGCCTCTGGCGCTTGCCATTAGAGAATCGAGAGAGATCCACGATGTACAGCTGCATGATACCCCCCAGAAATTGGCACTCTTTGCGGACGACCTTACGGTCTTTCTATCAGACCCCGCTGATTCCCTACCCCCATTAATGGCCCTCTTTAAACAATTTGGCGAAATCTCCTACTATAAATTGAATGTGGCTAAAACGGAAGCATATTCCATTAATATTCCACAGAATGAGAGAGATTCTATCCAATCCACCTATTCTTTTAAGTGGTCCTCCAAATTCACCACCTGGGAGTTTTTTTGTCCCATATTAAAACTACGGTAATAAAGGAGAACTTTGAAACTCTCCTAACAACTATCACCGCAGAGCTTCACTCCAAACGCTACGATGAGATATCTTGGTTAGGTAGGATAGCAGCTCTTAAAATGATGATTCTCCCTAAACTTACTTACCTGTTCCGATGTATTCCATTACCAGTCCCATATACCTTGATTAGGAGGTTCCAGACCCTTTTCAACACCTATACTTGGCATGATAAAAGACCGTGAGTAGCAGCGCATATCCTACATATGCCTCTGGAGAAGGGGGGCTTGGGCCTTCCTAATGTCAGAAAATATTATGAAGCGGCAATGATAACGCATGTTACAGCCTGGGCAGGAGAACTCCCCCCGACAAGGTGGAGAGAGCTAGAACAGGCATCACTGCCAGCATACATTAACTTGGAAGACTTGCTCTGGCTGCCCCCACATTGGCAAACTAAAATACACGTTGCAAACAACATTGTGAAGGGCTGTCAAGAGCACTGGTTTAAATTAAGACATAATAAGTTGATAGCCCCACACCCCTCACCGGTACACTCCATAAGAGGCCTCTTGATAGGACTACCAAACGCTCACCTTAGCGCCTGGACTGACTCAGACATAAATACCTTACAGGATTTTTACAGTAATACTAAACTACGACCACACCAGGATATGCTAGACCTCCCTACTTTGACCCCCAACCTAAGATTTGATCTGTTAAGACTGCGCACACTAATGAAATCCTGGGGATTTCTAGACGACCCGTTGAGAGACTTGACTATGTGGGAGGTAAGGTGGATGACCAATCTCCAGCAGTTTAAGCCTCTCTCAGTACACTACCATTGCCTCATAGAGGAAACATCCTCCCTAAAGACAATACATATGGATGCCTGGGAGAGAGACTTACAGCTAACATTTACAATTGAGACCTGGAATAAAGCCATTAGCTTAACGAAAAAGGCAACTCATTGCATTACCTTATATGAACTATACTTTAAAGTAATTACCAGATGGCACTTGGTACCTACTAAGCTGCGGAGGCTCTTCCCCGGGCATTCACAACAGTGTTGGAGAGGGTGTGGAGAGCCGGGGTCCCCCCTACATGTCTGGTGGACATGTCCTGGATTAGCGGACTATTGGAAAAAGGTAGAAAAGGTCTGCAGAGATCTAGGATTAACGACGACCCTGAACCCTGCCCTGGCCATACTACATCTGGAACTTGACAGAGTACCCAAGAGTAAACAGAGCCTTCTGATATATATCCTCATTTCTGCCAAGCTCCTTATAGCTAGGAACTGGAAGAAGAGCCAACCCCCAAGACTGCAGAGCGTATTGGAAGGTGTAAATTACATTAAGAATATGGAAAATTTTGTAGCCAGAGAGAGAGGGCAACTGCAAAATTATTGTCTTATCTGGGAACCTTGGGAGTCTATGTTAAACCGCCCAACCGATACCTAGATATCCATAAAACCCAGGATATACCTCCTCCGGCCCCTCCCTTATGCCCCTTAACACCGCTCCCCTCTTGAAACGGCGCTGTCACCTCGGAATCTCCCCCTTATCCTGGACACCCCCCTATTGAAACAGGCCTGCAATAAGACAACATAGAAAACGGAGCCCGCACTGCAAACCCACAGATAGATGGAGAGGGGTCTGGGAGTCCCCCCACATTAACGACCTAATATTATTGGGAGTCTGCAGTATAATATAGTATAGTATAGTATAATACTGTCTCTTAACCCTATTGATATGTGTCCTCTATTGACTGATTTATTACCTTAAAGATTACACCAGTGTAGATTGTTGTTATGAGATTATGTTCTAGAAAAACCACTGTATATACACAAAATACCTCTGTAAAAACGAGGACTTTAATGTTGGGATAGACTGTCGACCTGACTTGTCAATCAATCTAGCCAACTCCCACATTCATTTTTGTATCTTTCATGCAAAATTTGTTGTTTGTATACTGCTATTGCCTTAACTGGGAAAGATTGTTTGTTGAAATTACGTCCTCAATAAAAAGCTTTGAAACAAAAAAAAAAAAAATACATAAAAGAAAAATGAATGAAGTTTTATTACTTAGATATGTACATTTTCTATGTCAGTGATTGCAAACTTGGGACCTGCTCAACGATTTTAAAAGAGGCGGCGCATAATTAGGATTATTATGCAAGGACTTTTTTTGTGGTGGCGGATATCACGGAAATTATGCACGGACCATTATTGTTTAGCTCATCAGCTATTGTTAGTGTATTTTATGTGTGGCCCAACATACACCTAGACGAGTTTTGTGCTTGTGTTTTAACATTGAAAAAATGGTAATTTCAGCGTTAAAACAGCACCGCAGCCATTACAAGTCTTGTCAGTATAGCTGTACCGCAAGCCTTTTAGCCTGTAACGCAACGTCAGTCCCCCTAATCTGCCATCCGCCCACATCGCCCCCTCTATACTAAAGTTCAAGCCCTACACTGCCACCAATATAATAAACCTATTAACCCCTAAACCGCAAGCCCCTCACAACAAAATATACTAAAATAAACTATTAACCGCTAAACCAAAAGCCTCCCCACATCCCAATAAACTAAATTCAACTAGTAACCCCTAAACCTGACGCCCCCCCTAACTTTAGATTAAAATTACAATTTCCCTATCTTAAATTAAATTAAAACTTACCTGTCAAATTAAAAGAACTAAGTTTAAACTAACAATTAAAATAAAATAATTTATTAAACTAAAATTACACTAACTACCAATTAAATTAAACTAAAATACACATTAAAAAAATCATAACACTACTATTATCAAATTACAAAAAATAAAAAAGACTAAATTACATAAAATAACAAACACTAAATTACAAAAAATAACAAACGAAATTATCAAAAATAAAAAAGAATTACACCTAATCTAATAGCCCTATCAAAATTAAAAAAGCCCACCCAAAATAAAAAAAAACTAGTCTACAATAAACTACCAATTGCCCTTAAAAGGGCCTTTTGTAGAGCATTGCCGTAAGTTAAACAGCTCTTTTACCTGTAAAAAAAATACAAAGACCCCCCAACAGTAAAACCCACCACCCAACTCTAACAAAAACCTAAGCTACCCATTGCCCTGAAAAGGTCATTTGTAGGGCATTGTCCTTAAAAGGGCAAAAAAAACTTAAAAAAAACCTAACACTAACCCCCGACAGTCCATTTACAGTTTTTGAAGTCCCGCTTAAACGATCTTCATCCAGGCGGTGAGAAGTCTTTATCCAGACGGCCTCTTCTATCTTCATCCAGGCGGTGAGAAGTCTTCATCCAGGCGCCCTCTTCTATCTTCATCCAGGCAGTGAAGTCCTCATCCAGGCGGCGAGAAGTCTTCATCCAGGTGGCCTCTTCAATCTTCATCCAGTCGGCATCTTCTATCTTGATCCCGGCAGCACGGAGCGGGTCCATCCTGAAGACATCCGGCGCAGAGCTTCCTCTTCATACTGTTGTCGCCGTACACTGAATCTTCAATGCAAGGTACGCGATTCAAGATGACGTCCCTTGCATTCCTATTGGCTGAAAAATTTGAATCAGTCAATAGGAATTAGAGCTGCTAAAATCCTATTAGCTGTTCAAATCAGTCAATAGGATTTAAGCAGCTCTCATTCTATTGGATGATTCATTATCCAATTTTTTATTTTGTTTTTTTTTTTTTTAAAGTGTATTAGAATAGGAATCATTTTTATTTTTTGGATTATTTTGTTTGTTATTTTTTGTAATGGTAGGGTTTTTCTATTTTTTTGTAATGGTAGGTTTTTTATTTTTTGTAATTTTAGGTTTTAGTGTAAGGCAGGTTAGGTTTTATTTGACAGGTAAGTTTGTATTTATTTTAACTAGGTAGTTAGTAAATAGTTAATAAATATTTACTAACTAGTCTACCTAGTTAAAATAAATAGAAACTTACCTGTGAAATAAAAATAAAACCTAAGCTAGCTACAATATAACTATTAGTAACATGATGTAGGTGGCGGCGATGTCGGGGGCAGCAGATTAGGGGTGTTTAGACTCGGGGGTTTATGTTAGGGTGTTAGGTTTAAACATAACTTTATTTTTCCCCATAGAAATCAATGGGGCTGCGTTACGGAGCTTTTCTTTCCACGATCGCAGGTGTTAGACTTTTTTCTGACCCGCTCTCCCCATTAATATCTATGGGGAAAGCGTGCACAAGCACGTTAAAGCAGCGCTTGTTTTTTGTGCGGTATGGAGCTTAAAAGCACCATATCGCACGCATAAGTCGGGTTTTTCAAAACTTGTAATGGCTGCACTATAGGGGGTTAAATAATGCAACTTTTGTTGCGTACGTTAATTTCCCTATAGCACGCATAACTCATAATCTATCTGATAGACATTACGTCCTACTATAGATTTTTACAGCAGTAGTATGTTCTTTCCAATGGCAGTAAATTTGGAAGCCCCCTTTTTTTTATTGCTATAGCACAATAATTTGCTATCCTTATGCTTTTCTCCTCTCACCTGCCCCATTTTTTCTCTTGTTGCTGTAGATGGAGGAGTTATCTTAGTTTCTGTCCTCTTTTGTAGAGTTTCTAAGTTTACTCTCATGCCAAAGAAAAGCTGGAATATTATGAATCTTTCAGTGAATTCTGTAGCTTTAATGAAGAGTCACTGGACTGATCTATATGTCTTACTAATTCATACATGATCTGTACACCATCTGATTTTGTTTTGAATTTCATTTTAACAAAGTAACACTACTTTATGTGTGTATTGTATTGCATCTGTAATCAACCAATTAAAAGAAGGAAAAACTATGTCCAGAGTCTTTCATCAGTTGTTCCCAGAATATCAAATGTCCTGTATTCAGCAGTCTCAGAGTCTAAGACAGTGGAACTGTGCAACCACCCCCTGCACTGGTTCATTAATATTTGTTTCTTTACAATCTCACTGGCCTATTCTAGTCCCTCCCTGTGTAGTGTCAAACAGTCAGTCAATGTGAGTGTGCCACTTTTCCCCTCCTTTTGTCAGGCAGCCCTGGGTAAAATAGAGGAATGGTACTATAGGGTCAGTTGAGGGAACTTGTATGGAACTGTGTGTGGCCTCTGGACCACCAGTTACTCAGTGATAGGAAATGTATTTTAAAGCTTAATATTTGGGCAAGATTGACTCTTTTTTTCTGGAGTAGAAACTATTGTAGATTTTCTAATATTTTATAATATAAATGTAGATTTTGATGGCAGGTAAGAATGACATAACCTATTGACTTCGTCCATATTTCTAGTTAAAGGGAAGTATTAATTAATACTCAGAAAAGCTTTATCCATGAAACCTAAATTCAATTACAGTATTTGTCCTCACTTCCTGGATTGGAAGTCTATTACATCTAAAAACCTTTATGTAAAGAACTGCAAATTACTCCTTAACCTGCCACCCTCCAACTTGAGATCATGACCATCATTTTGTTGTTAAAAAAAGTTTATTTTTTAACTGAATTAAACCTTTATTATATTTAAAGATACCTATCATATTGCCTCTATTTTGTTATAAATGTTAGCTTTGATACCATGCACCATATTATCACCAATCCTTGTTTGTGTATTTAATTCTAGAGAGACACAACTGTACACAACATTCAGGATTTGTGGTATAATTGCCCACCTTTTTCTGCTACTGATACCTCTTCATATACAGCCAAGCTGTGTTACTGAATCATTTACTAACTTTCAAATCTTCTGAAATAATAATTTCCAACTCACTTTCCTCTTTTATTGATCATGTTAAAGTTTCATTGCATTAATACAATTTTTTTTCAAGACTATACAAGATGGTTGAGACTCTTTGGGGCATCATTTGGGGCATCAGTAAGCTGTTTCAAGAATTTCCACTTATTTATGAAAACAAACCAAAAGATCATGTAACATCACAATGAACTCAGTCCTGTCTCTTTTTACTCTAAACAGAAACCCTGCAAAAAAAGTATAAAAATATTCACATAACTAGAAATCATAAGATCAAATATAGTCCAATGGATACATTTCATACACTATAGAAGCATCAAAATGTAGCCAAGTATTGATTATAAATTATAAAAAAACATACTTAACAAAAGTTATTTAATAAATCATTATATTAAAGTATTTAAAATGTTATCTTTATTGGTGGTTATTATACATTATTTTATCTTACAATCAATAAACGTGTAACAGCAATTTGTCCTCTTTCCATTGCTAAGTTAAGAAATAGTAACAGAATTCATTTAAAAGGACAACATAACCATTTTAGTAGCCTTAACCCTTAGTTTGATAATGCCCTTTTTCAGATTAATAAAAAGCACGTGCAGATCAGTTCGTAAGCCTGCCATGCTAATCACAGTGAGGTTAGCTCACACTAGATGTGCCGAGAAGGAGGGGCCCGTTATTATCATAGTCTCAGGACCCATCTGTTAAAGTCCACAGTCCACAATACCATTAATTGCAAAAGGCAGAGAAGGGAGGACTTAAGTTTCAGACCCGTGAACAAGTGCAATCCTCTATACAGCTCCTGCAGGGTCAATCTCTCTAGATGATGTGTCTTTGAAAAGAACTAAAGGAGGAGAGAAATTTTTCAGATCAATAGCAGATAAAGCCAGAGTTACAAAAGGCTGCAAATCTTTTATTCTAAAATTAGAGCAGCTGTGGTAGCACAAGCTATTGGAAAGCCATTAGCTTTTCAAAGAATTAATCCAGCTGTAAATGTTGGTATTCTGAATCCTTCACACCCCTGATATGGCCAATATAGGTATGAGCTTAGGCGATTTAAGAGAAAGAAAATAGACATTTTTTCACTGTGAGTATCCTGAAGAAGAGTAGTTAAAATAAAGCCTCAATAAGCTTTAAGCATCTTGAAATAAGGTGCTTACAGATCATAAAATACACAAATAAGCACATTTTTACACAAAGCGTGTTTCCTTTCTGTGGCTTAAAAGGGAAACCACAGATCCAATAGGAATGCACATCAAAAATCACTTTGCAAATGATGCAGAAAGGCAGAAAAAACAAACAATTTTGATGGGAAGTTAGTGCTTCTGTAACAGCATACATCGTCTTATTTAACTTGTATAAATTGTGACTATTTTTTTAAAGATAGAAATATTTATAATTTGTTCAGTATAAAATATAGTAATAAACTTATATTTGCTGAAAAAATTGATTAAAATTGATATAAAAGTTTATATTTACTAAAGGCACACATTGTCAACCAAAGAAGTCTTTATTCAGGCACAAGTTCCTATGGCTCATGTGTGCAAAAAAATATAGTATATTCTTTTGAGAGGTGCATTCATAGGTCAAGTGTAATGTAATGTAAAATATATATATATATATATATATATATATATATATATATATATATATATATATATATATTTTATTATTTTTTTTTTTTGTCACAAATGCTTGTTGACACCTTGATGTATCTAATCAGAAAGTGTGCAAAATACTTTTAAAGATAAACAATTTGATTCCATGAAAATTTAAACTGAATAAACATTTCCATTAGCTCTTTTTCTAAAACAAATGTTTTGCTATAATAATAATTATGGTCTTACAGTGTGCAATCACTTTAATATATAGATATATTTTTAAAGCAGAATCCTTGTATTTGTTAGTGCATTTTTCTAATTTGTAAATTTATCTTGAAATTTCAATTTGCCAAGTGTATTTTTTCTGTGACTTTTGTTCAAGAACAACATATTTTAATATGATCATGAAGTGACTCTATCTTTAAATTTTAATATATGTATCTCTTTAGAGAAAGTGGTTACAATTCCCTTTTGGCACAGACTTCCATGCTTATAGTTTTCAACTTTTTTTTTTTTTAAATTGCTAATCTATCATCTTTATTGAAATGTAAAAGAGACATGTATGACCATTTTAACTTTAAAAATGTGAACCAATATCTGCTATTCACAACAGAACAAATGGGCTTTCAAGTGATCAAAGCGGTTGACTACAAAAAAATTATATGAAAACCAGTACAGGACAAAAAAAAAGTATTTTCTAATGGATTGGAATATAGCTGGTGAGGGTTGGTTCTCAAGGCAAATAATCTGAGGCATTTTAACTAAGCAAAGTTTAAAAAATAAAATAAAACATATCAATAGAAAAACATGTGAAAACTGAGTTATTTTATCAATTAGAACAGCCTCAAATTTGAAAAACGTTGAAAACCTCTGAAAAGCACATTGAACAGATCTTTCAGTATATTGTAAAAGAAGATTTTGTGCCATAGTCTCTCTTGTGCATTGCTGAGTAAACCAATGCAGACTAGAAATGTTTTGCAGGATTTTTAAATTGGGTAAATTATGAAATCCACTCATGTGACAACTATGCGTTCTATTTGCTTTAATAAGATTTAGGTTTTTCTTTTTTAATGTAACCTCAATTTAATAATGTACTGCAATATCCTGACTTGGCTTGTAAATGTGTTTAGTTTGCACACAAGACAATGAAAGTATATATTGTACTACAAATTTCTCTGATGAGAAAATAATCCTACGGATCTCCACAGCTTTTGGAACGCGGTGTAATCTAAGTTGTTCTCATTAGGCCCTTTTCAATGAAATTGCTATAATTACCCTTATTTAAGTACCTTGGTGTGATGGCACTTCTTATTAGTGGTGGGTTGGAAAAAATGGCTCCCAGCAAAAACCCATTACAATCGCCCACATGAAAACTGATTCAAATTACAAGAAAAAAAGATCCTTTGACTGAGGGTTCAGAAGTGAGTTGAGACCTCCTCACCCTGCAATTTCATTACATACCGTCAACACTAATTGCTCTATTCAACAGTCGTCACCATCCAATGTCCCTGCATTGTATTTCACTACCAATTAATTCACAGTGAGAAACATCTTTATTGGTTACTTCTGGTTTGCTGTTAGAGCACTTGCAAATAAATTGCACAGTTTGCAGAATTATTCCCTTAACAGAATGCAACATTATTTTTTTTCTATTTCTTTTTCTGGTTAAAGAAAGAAAAAGGAAACTAATGTCTGTTAAAAGCTTTGAGTTTTATTTATTTTTCTTGCTGTTGCTGCTTTCAGGAGAGGCAGTTTATTTTCTACTTTTAACAGACAGGATCATTTTGTATTTTTCTAGGTATTTAATCATGTTTTGATAGAAGGGCCAGGAATTTCCCTTATATGCCCTTTAAAACGTACAATATAATCACATTCACAAACTGCAATTAGTTTAGCTGTAACAGATTCCTGTTCTATTTGGCATATTGATTTGTTTGTGCTATTAACCCTATGTGATCTTTAACCCCAAAAAAATCCGAGCATCACAGTAGTAAAAGTTATGTGTGTGTGGTGGTGGGAGATATTCAACCTTATTTACATTTCTGCTTATTTTTAAGCTTTGCTATGCTAATTACTATGTCTGCATTACTATTACAATTATTATGGGCAGTGGGCATCTACTGAGACATTATGACTAAGCACTTCAAAAGCCTAAAAAGATTGTATAAGAGAACCTGGATTAAAGGAAAATCCTGGTGCAAAAAATAAAAAAAGCATGTTATGTATGCACTAATGCTTGTCTCTATGTGTTTAACAAAAGGTTTAAACACATAGGGGAGACAGTGCAAAAATAACATGTTTTGACGTATTTGAGCGTTTATTTCTTTACATTTTCTTTTTTGTGTGCTTTAGGGGGGGAAAGTTTTTTTCTGTTTTTTTGTAAACATTGTTCTTTCACAATTAACAAGTGAGACAGCAAAGACCTAGAAAATACCTTTGACACTTTTAATTCTTCATGACAACTTTGTTAATTTTCTTTATAGAGCTGGTCAGCCAATTCGATTTAAAGAACCATTAAAGGGACAGTCAACACCAGAATTGTTGTTGTTTTAAAAGATAGATAATCCCTTTATGACCCATTCCCCAGTTTTGCATATATTGTTATATTGTTATATATTGTTATATTAATATACTTTTTACCTCTGTGATTAACTTGTATCTAAGAATCTTCTGACATCCCCCTGATCACATGACATTTTATTTATTATCTATTGACTTTCATTTTAGCCAATCAGTGCAGTGTCTGCCACAATCCACGGGCGTGATCACAATGTTATCTATATGGTTTACATGAAGTAGCTCTCCCCTGTTGTGAAAAGCAAATAAAAAAGCATGTGATAAGAGGCAGACTTCAAGGGCTTAAAAATTATCATATGAGCCTTCCTAGGTTTAGTTTTCAACTAAGAATACCAAGAGAACAAAGCAAAATTGGTGATAAAAGTAAATTGGAAAAGTTGTTTAAAATTACATGCCCTATTTGAAACATGAACTTTTTTTTGGACTTGTCTGTGCCTTTAAGTGCATAATAAAGACAATGCAACAACAGTTAATTCTAAAATTTTAAATAGCAGATTTTTTTTTTGTTTTCCCACATTTGCCGCCCCTGTGTATCATGTGATAGCCATCAACCATTCACAGACTAGTACACGTATAAACTGTGAACTTGTGCATATGCTCAGTAAGAGCTGATGCCTCAGAAAGTGTGTTTATAAAAAGACTGCACAATTTAAAAATGGAAGTAAATTGGAAAGTATCTTAAAACTGCATGCCTTTTCTTAATCATGAAAGTTTAATTTTGATTTGAGTGTCCATTTAACAAGTATGTGGCTTTTGGATCATTTAAAAGGAGATTGTAACGTAATTATAAAATGCACTAATTAATTAGAGTGGTTTATTATTAAATGAATGCTCGTTGATATGTGTTGAACCCATGCAAAGTGAAAGTCGATGGCAAATCAGGAGTGGCATATGTATGTAGTCACAAATCAGTCTGGTCAGGAACATTAGGGGAGGATGCCTAATGTATCCTAGCCCTTTTCAAGAGTAGTAAGCAACCAGCATCTTGCTGTAAGAGCATTGTATATATTTGTGTTTATATGTGTATATATGTATGTATATACAAATTTACAGATACAAATACAATATATATATATATATATATATATATATATATATATATATATATATATATATATATATATAGGCACAAAAGGGCACTCGCAGGTATTTAAAATCTTCAAACTTTATTATTATATCATCATCAAAAAATCAGAAGTCAACGTTTCGAGTCTTAGTCAAGACTTTATCAAGACATGTCTTTTTAAACAGCGTGTTAAACACACCAGAGCGGAATCGTGGCTGTCCTCCCAAAGGTAACCAGGACAGGACCAAGGGCTTGTAATATGCGTGCAAGTTAACGTGGGTGCGATATTTTAATATTGTGTGAGCGATAACGATAGTGCACCACTTGTTTTCTAGCCCTAAACGTATTGTTCAATATACAGATTTCTCTCCGCTACCTGTTAAATTTCAAATATTCTTGTATCCAAGAAACAATCTAATATTACAGAATAAGAATTTATGGTGACTAAATTGGGCTTGAAATCAGTTCACTTCCCTCTAACATTACAGCGTATAGGGACACTTACACATTACGTTGCTTCCCAGTAATTTGGGATATAAACCATATCCTCCTCAGTCAAAACTGATCAGGTTACAAAAGAAATACTGCAGATATCCATCCTCTTCTTGGGGGAAAATAAACTAGTAGAAAAAGGCAATGAGATGTGTAATTAACTCAAATTAATTTGAGGTGACAAGAACCCTGACTGTTGCTTTCTGTTCTACTTATCTAGGATTCAGTTGCTTTATGTTGCTCTTTTATTTGACTAGATACACTTTAAATGAGACAGATAAGTATCCCACTTTCACTACATATGACATCCACCTTGTTGCTGTTCAACAAAATTGGTAATATTTCCTGCTAAAAATAATTCTTCCACATTGATTTGTATATTGGTTGGCATCTTGAATCATTATGTGACTATGAGCACCAAAATTCCACTATGGAGCACCAAAACAACACCTAGATCATTAAAATCCTACCCATGGACTATGCAGACCAAGGACTCCATGGAGCAAGTGTTCATTTGGAACATTCAGGGGGGGGAGACAGAAGTTTTGTTAAATACTTACATGTTATGCACTTTTAAATGGTCTTTGGGTGGATCATTTTTAATACCTATTTAGGGCCAGATTACGAGTGGCCCATTAACAGTTACTCACGAGCAATGAGCGGTTTATCATAGGGGTTTGCCGGTATCGTTTTTTCTGCTCGTATTACAAATTGAAAGTAAACTTCTAAAATATGTATATGTGTATATACAGTATTTATATTTATATATATATATATATATATATATACTGTATATATGTATACATACTGTATATCGACATATAGATATTTTAGATTAAGTAGATGAAAACATGTAAAAAACATATTTATGCAATATTCATATTTCATAAACTAAACTGTATATTTACTGTAAATATTACAAATTCCAATGTCACAAGTCAACATGTGGCCTTGAGATAGAGGGACCAAATAATTAAAGGGACACTGAACCCAATTTTTTTCTTTCGTGTTTCAGATAGAGCATGCAATTTTAAGCAACTTTCTAATTTACTCCTATTATCAATTTTTCTTTATTCTTGTCAGGGTTTTTTCCCTATTTTGTTTGCCATGTGCTACTGGCAGCCATTTTACTCACCTTTCTTGCTGACTCTGGTGCATACTGTGTGATGCTGCTCATTTCCTGCACTTCCTTTTATGGCCAGACTGGTGTACATCATCCGTGTGAGAAAGGATGCAGTCTCAGAATTATGATGTCATCACTTATTATTTAAAGGGCCTCTGTTCAGTATGCTTTGCCCTTGCGTTGTCTCAGACCTGTTGTGAGAGCTCCTGTGTATTACCTGGCTGTCTGACATCCCTCCTGGTTCCTGATCTCTGGCTTGTTCCTGACTCTGCTGTTCTCCTTGTTCCTGATTCTGGCTCGTCTGACTACTCGCTTTGGCTCCTGACTCGGCTCGTCTGACTACCAGCTCTGGTTTTGATTCCTGGCTTGTTATTTGACTTGTGGACATTTTATTATTTTTTGCTATTAATAAAGGTGTGATTATTTTTGCACTTCTCATCTCACTTTGATTCCTGGCACCCTGATAATTCTCTAGCTTTCTTTATTTGAAAAAGAAGGCATCTAAGCTATTTTTTGGTTCAGACTATGGAAAGCACTTGTTTATTGGTGGGTGAATTTATCTACCAATTAGCAAGAACAACACAGTGTGTTCACCAAAAATGGTCCGGCATCTAAACTTACTTTCTTGCATTTCAAATAAAGATACCAAGAGAATGAAGAACATTTGATAATAGGAGTAAATTAGAAAATTGCATGCTCTATCTGAATCACGAAAGAAAAAATGTGGGTTCAGTATCCCTTTAAGATGCGAATGCAGCAGTTTCCGCACGAGCCGTTAGGCTCGCTGGAAACATAAGTTAAGAAGCAGCCTGATCAATCGGGTTAATTGACACCCCCTGCTAGCGGCCAATGTGCAGGGGGCGGCATTGCACAAGCATTTCACTAGAAATGCTTGTGCAATGATAAATGCCGACAGGGTATGCTGTTGGCATTTATCGATTTGTGGCGGACATTGGTAAATCTACCTCATAGCATGCTGATTTTGTTCAATGTAAAGCATTGAGAGATATTCTTATGCAGTTATCCCATTTCACTATACATGACCAGCTGCTTAAATTAATGCATAGCCAATGGGTACTTTCGTATCTGAAAATACATCAAGTCATTCCCACAACACTTGACAATGCTAGAAGGTATGTGATATGAGTAAATGGTTGGCTTATTTTTGTCCACTAACACAAATACTGCATGGTAGTTTTTTCAGCTTCTATGTATTTATAAGAGTAAACTATGTGAGCAGTACATTTTTTTTCATCTCTAATATGTGAATGATTAGTTTCAAAATACATGTATATTCACTGTTGAATATACATGTTCTGCCCACTTTGCCAAACCCACATAATTAGCATAATTTAGCTCTGCCTGTTTATTATAGTGCAGAATATATATATATATATATATATATATATATATATATATATATAATTAAAATATGAAACTAAAAGGCATAGAAGGAGAATGTACGGAATGGAATAAATGAAAGAAGAGCAGATGGGACAAGGAGTGACTATAAGAGCAGGGTGGGACAAGGGGTGATCAGAAGAGCAGGATGGGACAAGGGGTGACCAGAAGAGCAGGATGGGACAAGGGGTTATCAGAAGAGTAAGATGGGACAAGGGGTGATCAGAAAAGCAGGATGGGACAATAAGTGATCAGAAGAGCAGGATGAGACCCTAGAGGCAGAACATTTCTTCACTTTCTGCAATGAGATTTTTTTTAGTGAAATTTTTTTTAAATAAAATTTAAATTAGGCAATTACACAAAAGCACCAGTTCAATTGCGATGTGTTGATTATTTGGAGAATAAAGCATTTTTTAAAGATGTATAATATAGTGCAGCAGTTTAAAAAAAGCCTGAGAGCCAGTCAACAATAAATGTGCTACTGCTTTGCAGCGCTGCTCCATATTTGACTGTTCTCTTCAAACAGCACTTTGTTTTAGATGCTCTGTGTTAAGGAAAGTTTACACAGTGCAACCAGAGCACAGTGTTGTTTGAAAAGAACAGCCTGATGCAGAGCAGCACTGCTAAGTGAAAGAGCAAACAGTTCCTGCATGTGTTCCATTCTTTCTGCAGACATGCTGCATTTTCTGCAATGGCATCTCAGATCACAGCATCTTCTGCCTTGGGGGATGAGACAAGGGGTGATCAGAAGAGCAGGATGGGGCAATGGGTGACCAGAAGAGCAGTATGGGACAAGGAGTGAACAGAAGAGCAGGATGGGACAAGAGTGACCAGAAGAGCAGGATAAGACAAGGAGTGACTAGAAGAGCAGGATGGGACAAAGGGTGACCAGGAGTAACTAGAAAAGGATGGGACAAGGGGTGACTGGAAGAGAAGAATGGGACAAGGGGTGACAAAAAAAGAGGATGGGAAAAGGGGTGAACAGAAGAGCAGCATAAGACAAGGGGTGACCAGAAGAGAAGGATAGGACAAGGGGGGGGGGGTCAGAAAAGCAGGATGGGACAAGGGGTGACCATAAGACCAGGATGGGACAAGGAGTGACAAGAAGAGCATAATGGGACAAGGGGTGAAAAGAAGAGTAGGATGTGACAAGGGGTACCTAGAAGAGTAGGATGAGACAAGGGTTGACCAGAAAAGGAGGATGGGTAAAGGGGTGACAAGAAGAGTAAGATAGGACAAGGGGTGATCAGAAGAGCAGGATGGGACAAGGGTTGACCAGAAGAGCAGGATGGGACAAATAGTGATCAGAAGAGAAGGATGGGACAAGGGGTGACCAGAAGAGCAGGATCAGACAAGGGGTAACCGAGGGACCTGATGAGATAAGGGGTGACAACAAGAGCAGATGGGACAAGGAGTGACCAGAGGACCAGATAGGACAAGGATGACCAGAAGAGCAGATGGGACAAAGAGTAACCAGAAGACCAGATGGGACAAGGAGTGGACAGAAGAGAAAGATGGGACATGAAGTGACATGAGAACCATTGGATGACCAGAGGGCCAAATGGGACAAGGGATGACCTGAAGAGCAGGATGGGACATGGGGTCCCAGAAGGGCAGAATGGGACAAGGAGTGACCAGAGGACCAGATGGGATAAGGGGTGATCAGAGGACCAGATAAGACAAGGATGACCAGAGGGCCAGATGGGACAAGGAGTGAACATAGGACCAGATAGGACATGGGGTAACCAGAAGAGCAGATGGGACAAGAAATGACCCGGGGATTCTGTACAACACAATGTCTGGGTGAATATCTGGGTGAACCCTTTACCAGTGCAGAAGTCACAGAGGCAGTGGAATCAAATCTACAACAAACAAAACTAAATCTTGCTACTTTGTTACTAGTGACACTACAAGAAGAGACAACATACCATTTCTATACAAGAAACAAGTGACAGGAAACCATTATCTTGTTCTATAGGACACTACTTGTTCCAGCACTGACACAGTAAAATAACCCAGGCTGCCCTCATTACACACTCTAGCACCTGACACCAAGTTGTGCCTATAAAATGCCACACTGCCTTACCATCATCTTGCATCCTCTGCAGGCACAGTGACAGGTTTCTCCTCCAGCCCATCTCGGTGGGTCGTGACACATGTGCTGGCTGACACGACTACGGAAGTCAAGCACTGCAATTATCTTCCCCTGGGGCATTGCAGGATAGTCAGCCTGTTCTTATTGCCCTCAAAGGACACAGGTTGGGCACATAGTGCTTCCTCCAGTTACCCCTCCTCCTACATTATTTTTGCCATCAGCACCAGCAGCACGCGCTACCCGTACTGAACTCCTGATTGGCTGCTGCTCTCTGGACGCAAGGGAAGGAAGACTACATGGCGCATAGACAATCTTACTGATTGTTTTTGCAGTGTTTAATTGTACTGTGGTCACCAGTCCTAGTTCATGCCACATGCCAGGACAGTCCGAGACATTTAAATGGCCGGGACTGGATCAAAAATTCCGGGACTGTCCCGGCAAAAACGGGACAGTTGGCAACTATGTGTTCTGTATTCACCTATATCATGAGCATATATATTTTTTCCTTCCTATTCATATTTTCATTTTCTAAATAAAGTGTTAGAAAGTCTGTCAACCAACTATCTTCAGGCCTTTAATTTATCATGCAAAATAAATGTTCTTTAAACACACAATAGCCAAGACATTATTGATATTGAAAACTTTTCTACATTTGAATTAAAATCAATCATCCGGACCACAAATCATATGCTATTTTCAATTTTAAAATGTATACTTATTTTTGTGTAAATGTCTCCTAAGTAAGAATCTCCTTGTATATAAATCTGTGTGCTAATCTGGATATGGCAACTTCAATAACCCATGGGGCCCCATGTATGAAGCTGGGTTGGACAAGGTTCCTGACTTGGGAACCTGTCCGTCTGTCTTCTCAGCAGACAGAAGATACTCTACATCTGCTGCCAGAATATATCATTACACAAGCACTTGTGTGTGTAATGCCAACCCCTTCTCTCACGCAAAGGGTACTGTCAATCACCCCAAACTAATAAGTTGAAGGTGTTTTATGTCTGCCACCTCAGAGAGGGTAAGAAGCAGCAGATGGGTGACATTGCTTCTTACATTGTGAAAAGCCGGCTCAGCCCACAAGGGCTCAAAAGCAGCATGCGGTGCTTAGTACACAAAAACTAGCACTCCTTTTCCATGGTGAAGCAAATCAAAGTCAGCTTGACCATCTAACTAATAAGAATGTTGGAATCAAAGCCTCAGTTATTGGCTTGTGACTAAAATTTCCATTTTACATGAAGACTGTAAGAAAGACACCTTAAACTAGGTTCTTGGTGAAGGTTATGATTTGACTGATTTGTTACAGAAGGCCTAGCAGGAGCGCTGCAAACTGAAGAGGGTCTGACTGATATTTACTTATTTGTCCACTACATCTGGATGGTAATAGCTTCCTGCTACAGTAATCTCTGTCTTCTATGACACTGGTATATGGGTTATACCATTATCTAAACTAAAATGTGTTCAGTAGAGTCTTCTTGCTTGAAGAACTTATGTAGATATACATAACCTAAAGTAGGGATATTAATTCCCCCCCCCCCCCCCACCACCCCATAAAAACCAAATATCACATTGTTTTCCTCTTAAAGGAACCTTAAATTATATTTTTTTTAACACTTATTAACCCTAAACAGATTTTTTTTTATGCTTGTGGGGTATTTAGACAAATGGGGGGAGGGGTAGTCCTTATCAGCAAGCTGGGCCTATCATCTACAAAACATTTATGCAAAGAAAAATCTAGTGTACAATGTCCTAATAGTTCTATAGAATGAGCAGCAATGCACTACTGAGAGCTAGCTGAAAACATTGGGTGAGCCAATGACAACAGGGATTTATGTGCAGCCATTAACCATAATAGTGCATTGCTGCTCATGAACCTAGCTAGTTATGCTTTCTCAAAAAAAGGATACCAGGAGAACAAAGCAAATTAGATAATAGAATTACAATGGAAAGTTGTTTAAAATTGCATGTTCTATCTGAGAATAAAATATCACATAACAAGAACTTGAAAAGGTTATTTGCTTAAAAAAAGACAGTTGTATCTGTAGAGACGCAATGAGAGAAATGTATTTTTATGGAGCTGTGATTTTAAGGTAAAAGTATTTGTTCATGGCGGAACTGGTTTCCGGGTTGAAGTTCTTCAAATAAACGTTAAAGCATTTTTCACAGCTTTTTGTCTTTGAGTTTGTTCCTTTTAGTTTCCAATTAGTCAGACATACTACACAATGTGTGGGCTCTCTCGCTTTAAAGGTTTATCATGGAGGAAGCACCCTGAATGGATATAGAATGATCCCTGGAAGTGGCCGGTGCTGCTGAAATCTACTTACCGATTCATGTGCAGCTGAGGAGAGGCTTTCAGTAATATGGTGCATATTGTATGTACAGTATATCTAGAAAAGCAAGCAGCAATACATCATCTCCAATTAAAATGTTACCAGTGATAAATTGCTTTTAGCCAGCAGTTCATATTAATAAGCATCAACATGATTTAATGGGAAATTGTTCACTAGATTTTTCTTTGCATAAATGTTTTGTAGATGACCCATTTATATGGCCCATCTGGGGGGATGTTTGTAAAAATTTATAGTTTTGCTTATTTTTTAAATAACATTGTGCTCCTAACCAAGCCCCAAAGTTTTAGATGTATACTGATGTATACAGACTTCAGACTGCTTTTGTTTGTATAATGGGTCAGGGGAGGGGGGGGGTCTGCTCTGAGTCCTGTTCAGTGGATGTCCCAGCCTGACATCATCAACAGTGCTAAATACGTTTTTAAAAGGTTTTATACTGGATTTTTATATCAGTATCTGTGCATATTATTCTTTATAGTAGTGTCTATAACATGCAGTTAAATGAAAACTGGTGTATACTGTCCCTTTAAAGACAAGCCACCAGGATGAAGGCATAGAAAAGAGACTAATTCTACTTAAAGAACTTGCACCATGGAGTGTAATGCTGCAATTAACTTTCTCCGTTTTTTCCATTGTGTAGAGCAGTGCTTTCCAAACTGTGTGTCGTGACACATTAGTGTGTCGGTGGCAGTGTGTAGGTGTGTCCCTGCTTCAGCACAATTTTTTTTTAATATAAATAAAAAAAGTTTTTTTGGTTTCCTGACAAAATATTCAGAAACTGTTCATCCCATCAACCTCATACAACCCATTAAAATAGTAAGTAGCTATTGGTGTTATTAAACTTTTTTTTTTTTAATTTTTGCACAAACATACTGTTACTTGTAAATACATTTTGTTATTATATCATTTTTGTATGTGTCCGTATCTCTAAAAACAAGTTAGTTTAACCTCCTGTTTGCTATTACAACTGAATTACTGTGTCGTAAAATTATGTAGGTTTAAAAAGATAATAAGAAGAAATTGAGATTAATTAAATATAAAGGGCTAGATTAAAAGTAAGGCGCAAACAGTTTTGCGCAAGCTGTATAGTCTTTTCACAAGCATTTTTAATTGCACTGATATTACAAGTAGAGTGAAAACGCAATATCGCTAGGGCAATCTTGATTTACGAGAGAATCCTTACCGCAATCTCAGAGCTGTAGTTAACTTTTTTCCAAGATTAAAAAGTTGCACAAAACACTTCAAAAATAAATTACAAAGTATAGTTAAACTTAGAATAACATTGTCTAATAAAAAATATTCAAAAAAATTGCATTAAAAAGTTATAAAGGCTCAAAGATATGAGATCTCAGGTGTTAGAAAAAAAAAAGCTGCTGAAGGGTTATAACATTTAGATACATACAGATACATTGCTAAAGATGTATGTGTGTGTGTATATATATATATATATATATATTTATATGTATTATTATGTGTATATATGTATTTACAGACATATATACACATATAAATACAATACTATACATGTATATATGTATTTACATATATACACATATAAACACATAAATACATATGTACACATATATAGATTTATATATAAGTGCATTGGAGCCCTTAGCAGTTAAGTAGATGAAAACATGTAAAAGCATATTTTTGCAATATTCATATTTAATAAAGTGTTTAACTGAGTAATTACTGTAAATATTTCACATTCCAATGTTCTGCACATAGCAGAATATGTTCTAAGTATTGTAAATAGATATATATATATATATATATATATATATATACCTATATATAATCATGTATATATATGTATAAATACATATGTGTGAAAAAATCATATATATATACTCACCGGCCACTTTATTAGGTACACCTTGCTAGTACCGGGTTGACCCCCTTTTGCCTTCAGAACTGCCTTAATTTTTTGTGGCATAGATTCAACAAGGTTGAACAAGGTGTTGGAAACATTCCTCAGAGATTTTGGTCCATATTGACATGATAGCATCACGTAGTTGCTGCAGATTTGTCGGCTGCACATCCATGATGCAAATCTCCCATTCCACCACATCCCAAAAGGTGCTCTATTGGATTGAGATGTGGTGACTCTTGAGGCCATTGGAGTACAGTGAACTCATTGTTATGTTCAAGAAACCAGTTTGAGATAATTTGAGCTTTTTGACATGGTGCATTATCCTGCTGGAAGTTCCAATCAGAAGATGGGTACACTGTAGTCATAAAGGGATGGACATTGTCAGCAATAATACTCTGGTAGGCTGTGGCGTTTAAACGATGCTCAATTGGTACAAAGGGGACCAAAGTGTGCCAAGAAAATATCCCCCACACCATTACACCACCACCACCAGCCTGAACCGTTGATACAAGGTTAGGATGGATCCATGCTTTCATGTCAAATTCTCACCCTATCATCTGAATGTCGCAGCTGAAATCGAGATTCATTAGGCAACATTTTTCCAATCTTCTATTGTTCAATTTTAGTGAGCTTGTGAGAATTGTAGCCTCAGTTTCCTGTTCTTAGCTGACAGGAGTGGCACCCGGTGTGGTCTTCTGCTGCTGTCCATGCTTTCATGTTGTTTACACCAAATTCTGACCCTATCATCTGAATGTCGCAGCTGAAATTGAGGTTCATTAGGCAACGTTTTTCTTCTATTGTCCAATTTTGGTGAGCTTGTGAGAATTGTAGCCTCAGTTTCCTGTTATCTGACAGGAGTGGTGCCCGGTGTGGTCTTCTGCTGCTGTAGCCCATCTGCTTCATGGTTCGACATGTTGTGCGTTCAGATATGGTATTCTATATACCTTGGTTGTAACGAGTGGTTATTTGAGTTACTGTTGCCTTTCTATCATCTCAAACCGGGCTGCCCATTCTTCTCTGACCTCTGACATCAGCAAGGCATTGTCATCCACACAACTGCCGCTGATTGGATATTTTCTCATTTTCGGACCATTCTCTGTAAACCCTAGAGATGGTTGTGCCTGAAATTCCCAGTAAATCAGCAGTTTTTAAAATACTCAGACCAGCCAGTCTGACACCAACAACCATGCCACGTTCAAAGTCATGCAAATCCCCTTTCTTCCCCATTCTGATGCTCGGTTTGAACTTCAGCAAGTCGTGTTCAACACATCTAGATGCCTAAATGCATTGAGTTGCTGCCTTGTGATTGGCTGATTAGCAATTTGTGTTACCAAGCAATTGAACAGGTGTACCTAAAAAAGTGGCCGGTGAGTGTGTATATATATATATATACTGTGTGTGTATATATATATATATATATATATATATATATATATATATAAATATATATACACAAAACACGGAAGGGGACTGTACTCTCAGACCGGACCGGGTACACATCCCATTACCCTGCAACATGCTCATCCCTGGGTGCTCAGTCTCTCAGACTCTCCAGTCTGAGAGTGCAGTCCCCTTCCGTTGTTTGTATATGTCTGGGGTGATTACATAAGCCTGTGCACCCTTCACTTGTTCCCAGTTTGTTGGATTGAGAGCTTGCATTGTGTGGCTGTATTAGGGTCCCAGGTTTTTGGAAGGGACTTTGACGTGGTACCTGGGCTTGTCCAATTTGGCCAAATGCGGTAAACTAACCCTTCTATTTTTGCTTTCAATCTTAGCTGAGAGCTTGTAAGTGAGTGCTGGACTTTCTCTGTGTGTTATATACAGTATATATATATATATATATATATATATATATATATATATAACTAAATAGAACATATTCTAATATGTGAAGAACATTGGAACGTGAAATATTCAAGTTAACACTCGTGGGGGGACGTTAAAAACGATCCACTTGTAATCTGACCCTTTATGAGCCACCACCTCCTACTGAGCATGTGCAAAAGTTCACAATGTATATGTATGTGAGTCTGTGATTGGCTGATGGCTGTTACATGATAAAGGGAGCTGTAAAAAAGAAAAACTATATCTTATTTAAAATTCAGTGTAAGGGCTTTTGCATTGTTTTGTTTTTTTATGATACACTTTTTGATTATGTACTGTAATTCTACTGTATTTAATGGTCCTTGTTTGTTGTTAAACTGAAAATGACAATTCAATAATTTTACCAATTAATAAACCACTCCTTTAAAGGTAGTGAATTTTGGCATTTTATATTCATGAGGGCCATATGTTCTTGCCCCTTTTCATACTGGTATTATCCCATAGATACTTTAAGGCCTGTGTCATTTAATTGAAAGGAAGAAAGAAGTTAGCGAACAGGAATGCTTTTATATTTGCCAGTTTTGTAATAAACTTCTAAATAGTACAAGGCAAGATATGAAATGTTGCCAAGTAAAACAAGAAATCATAAATAGGGCATGACAATTTTTTTTATCTATTAACATCGGGAAGGGAAACTAAATGACACATCAGCCTCAAATAGGATAAGAATATTTTATTAATATGCTAATAGAAAACTACTACAGTACTTATAGTGCTATAGAAAAGGGGGCCTCGAGTGTATATAATCTACAGAAGTAAATACAGGCATGATGAGCAGGCTGGTTGTTATCTGTAGTCAAAATCTATTTTGTTATACCCTTAAAGGGAAAAAAAATTCACTTCCCTCTAATAGTGGGTGCCACCATTTTGGAACTTAGGTTACACTGCAGGTATCTGAAGGAGAGTTACTGCTCATATGCAAACACATCAGCACTGGCATGCAGAGAAAGCCAGATTTCAACATGGTGGCACCCATGACTAAAGGGAGGAAGGGAATAACCTCAATACTATGCTTATAAAATACATAATCTCATTACTTGCAACATCACATCACTCCCTACAACGCTCCCTCCTTCTACCCCTCACACCAAACTCCACAGAAGAATTAAGTCACTAGATCAGCAACAGCTCTCTAGCTCTATCAAACATCTCTTCCATCTCCTCCTTTTCCTGCCCTGACCAATCTATCCGCCACTACAATTCCACCCTTACATTGGTCCTTGACAATTTGTCCCCTCCTACCATAGCTCGGAAGTCACACACTCATCCTCAGCCTTGGCATACTTCTCTGACACACTACATACACAGATGTTCCCATACTGCTGAGTGACACTGGAGAGAATCTCTGACTTTCTTCACTACAAGTTTATCTTGAACTCCTACTATTCTGCCCTTAACCTTTCTAAGCAAGATTACTTCACTACTCTTATCTCTACTCTTTCTTCAAACCAAAAAAATCTGTTCTCCACTTTTAACACTCTTCTCCGCCCACCCCCTCCTCCTATCATTACTTCTCTCCCTGCTCAAGATTTTGCCAGCCACTTCAATAACAAAATCAACTCCATCAGAAACCAAATCTTCTCTCAACATACTACATGTCTCATACCCCCCCAAAAAAAAGCTTGCAATCATCCAAAACGCACATAGCCATAAACTCAGCTCTTTTGCCCCTGTTACTGAGGATAAAGTTTCTGCCCTTATACTGTCCTCTCACCACACTACCTGTCCCCTCGGTCCCCTCAACTCACAGCTACTCCCTTCCCTCTTTTCTACCCTTACCCCTATACTCACACTTATTTTCAACCTCTCCCTCTGCAACTGTATATTTCCCTCATCTCTATTATTATTATAATTCTTTATTTGTAAAGTGCCAACAGATTCCGAAGCGCTGCCCATGGGTACAACGATAAAAGTACTATAGAGAAACAATACAATAAAAGACAAAATTTTACAGACAAATACAGGGGGGAATTGAGGGCCCTATTCCCGTGGGAACTTACAATCTAGATGAGTAGGAGGATGGGAAACAGGAGGTGGGGACTGCAACTGTAAGGTAAGTGAAGTTAATTTGTTAATGAGTCGGGTGATAAGTTACCCTGAACAAAAAGGTCTTTAGGGAACATTTAAAGGAGAAGAGGTTAGGGGAAAGTCTGACAGCTTTAGGAAGTGTGTTCCAGAGGGTTGGTGCTGCATGAGAGAAGTCCTGTAGTCTAGCATGAGAGGAGGTGATGGTAGAGGACGCAAGGAGAAGGTCATTGTTGGATCTTAGGGGGCGGGCTGGAGTATATTTGTTGATGAGTGAGGACAGGGAGGGTGGGGCAGCATTGGTGAGGGCTTTGTAGGTCAAGGTTAGAATTTTGAATTTAACTCTGCCGTGAACGGGTAGCCAGTGAAAGGACTTACAGACAGGTGCAGCAGAAACAGAGCATCGACAGAGGTGGATTAGCCTGGCAGATGCATTTAGGATGGATTGAAGGAGAGAGAGGTGGGAGAGAGGGAGGCCAGTTAGTAGGTTATTACAGTAGTCAAGTCGGGAAATTACCAGGGAGTGGATTAGCTGTTTAGTAGTTTCAGCACTCAGAAAAGGACGAATTTTGGAGATATTGCAAAGGTGGTTGTGGCAGGATGAAGAGAGCAATTGGATGTGGGGAATCAAGGACAGATTTGAGTCAAGTGTGACTCCAAGGCAGCGGACTTGGGGTGATGGGGAGATAGTGGTGTTGCCAACAGTAATGGAAAAAATAGAAACTGGAGTAGAGTTAGAGGGGGTATTAGAAGTAGTTCGGTCTTGGACATGTTTATTTTTAGGTGGTGAGAGGCCATCCAGGAGCAAATGCCAGATAAACAGTCGCTGATGTGAGAATTGACAGAAGGAGAGAATGCAGGGGTGGAAAGGTAGATCTGGGTATCATCAACATTGAGGTGATAGATGAAGCCATAGCTGTTGATAAGTTTACCTAGTGAAGAAGTGTAAATAGGGAAGAGGACCCAGGACAGAGCCTTGAGGTACTCCAACAGACAGAGGCAATAGAAAGGAGGAGTCACCAACAAAAGAGATGGAGAAGTATCTGTTAGAGAGATAAGAGTGAATCCAGGAGAGGGCAGTGTCACAAAGCCCAAGAGAGCTTGAGAGTCCATAGGAAAAGGGGATGGTCAACAGTGTCAAAGGCAGCAGAGAGGTCAAATATGATGAGTATAGAGTAGTAGCCTTTGTTTTAAGCAGAAAAGATATCGTTAGTAACCTTGGCGAGGGCAGTCTCAATTGAGTGATGGGAATGGAAGGCAGATTGCAGGGGGTTGAGCAATGAGTTGGAGGACAGGAAGTGGGTTAGGCGTTGAAACTAGTTTTTCAAGGATTTTTGAAGTTAGCGGGAGCAGTGACATTGGGCGGTAGTTTGCAGGAGAGCTAGGGTCGACGGAGATTTTTTTGAGGATTGGGGTGACCTTTGCATGTTTGAAGGAGGCAGGGAATGAGCTGGTAGAAAGGGATAGGTTGAATATGTGAGTAAGAGCCGGAGTGAGGCTGGGAGACAGAGAAGGTATTAGATGTGAAGGAACAGGGTCAATTTGTCAGGTAGTGAGGTGTGAGGAAGACAATAGGGAGACACTTAACTCTCAGTGGTTGGGAGGAGGGTGCAGAGAGTGGCAGAGGGGGTGACTGGGAATGAAGTTGGGAGATTGCAGGCTTGTTTTGGGATGTTTCTTTGGATGGTAAGTGTTTTATTGAAAAAGTAGTTAGCCAGAGCACTGAATGCAGATGAGGGTGGTGGTGCAGGTGGGTAGGGTAGAGGAGAGAGTTGAAAATGGAGAAAAGTTTTTTAGGGTTTGAGGAGTGAGTAAATATAAGAGAGGAGAAGTAGGTTTGCTTAGCTAAGTGAAGGGCAGAGGTGAAAGAGTAAAAAATGAACTTATAGTGCATGAAATCAGGTTCAGAGCGGGATTTCCTCCAGGCACGTTCAGCAGTGCAGGAGCATTTTTGTAGGTGGCATGTTTGTTGGGAGTGCCAGGACTGAAGCTGACGATGTGGGGCTTTGGGAAGTTGGGGCGGAGCGAGAGAGTCTAGTGCAGAGGAGAGAGTATTGTTATAGTGGGTTATAGCAGGATATTGTGGAAGTGCGGGGGAGGTGTATTTGAATAAGGTTGGAGAGTTGGGGAGGGTCCACAGTGTGCAGATTTCTACAAATTTGGGGGCGAGGAAGAGAAGTAGGTTTAGCCTGTATATTAAGATTAAAGGTGAGCAGATGGTAGTCTGAAATGGGAAATCGGCGACAGGCAACATCAGAGAGAGAGCAGAGATAGGAGAATACCAGATCAATAGAGTGTCCATCTTGGTGGGTTGGGAGTAGGGTGGATTGTGAGAGGCTGAAGGAGTTAGTGAGTGAGAGAAGTTTAGAGGCAGCAGGGGCAGATGGGTTGTCAATGGGGATGTTGAAGTGCCCCAGAATTAAAGTAGGTTTATTTGTAGAGAGAACGTAAGGAAGCCAGGCAGAAAAGTCAAGGAATTGGGAGGTTGGTCGAGGGGGGTGATAGATAACTGCCACTCTGAGAGAGAGAGGAGGGAAAACAGGCGAATGCAGTGGACTTCAAAGGAAGAAAAGGAGAGAGATGGGAATGGAGATAGGTACTGATAGTAGCAGGAGGGGGAGAGTAAGATGCCAACACCGCCACCATGTCTCTCACCTGGCCTAGGTGTGTGGCTAAAGTGAAGACCACCATGTGTGAGAGCAGCAATGGAAGCAGTGTCAGAGGAAGATAGCCAGGTTTCAACAATTGCTAAAAGGTTGAAACAAACAGGTCGTGAACAGTTGTAAGTTTGTTACAGACAGAGCGAGCATTCCAGAGGGCACAAGAAAAGAGAGGGGATAAGCACTGTGTGTTAATGGAGATGAGATTGTTGGTATTGCGTGACCTAGAGTTTTTTGCAGTGGGAGACTGAGCGAGAGTGTAAAAGTGTGGTGATTGCTGCAGTACCAGGGTTAGGAGAGACGTCATCAGCAGCAAGCAGTAGTAGCAGTAAGAGTGACAGAAGGTGAGAGTGAGATTTGTAGGAGCGTATATGATTAGACACAGGAGAGTTAGAGGTGGAAGTGTTTCTAAGGAGACAGAGTAGTTCATGAGAGGACACCATAGGGAGAAGTGAGGGTGAGATATGGATAGTGTGGGGGTTGTTGTTATAGGGACATGCAGTGAGTTTTAGGAGAAGGGCAGACAGAAAGAGCAGAAAAAGACACGGAGCGCATTGTGCAGGTGTATAGTTAGTAAGTTTACCTGTTATTGGGACTGCAATTTTCACCTCCAGTTTCTAACTCCAGTGAGTAACTCTGCCACTTGTAACAAAGAACCACTTTGAATCAGAGAGCCATGGCTCAATTGATCCTGTGGGCTACTGTATATAGCAGTGAGTCTATTGAACTGATTCTATGCAGCTGCTTACAAGCAGTCTAGCTAGCCAGACAGGAGTTACACACTTGCAAATTAGAGGGGGGGGGGGGGTGGCAGGATGCATTAAAGTTATACAGAGTATCTAATAAGATAATTACAGGTAGACAAAATGGAGACTGAGGAAATGGTTACCAGAGAATTCTAGCAGAAATTAAAGGGACATGTAATAGCAGCCCAGGAGACACAAGCAGGGAGACATACCAGAGAATTCTAGCAGAAATTAAAGGGATGTGTAATAGTAGCCAAGGAGACACAGCAGGGAGTCATACCTGTAGAGAAACATGTACTGGTCACACCTATCCTCAAAAAACCTTCTCTCAATCCAACCTCCCAATCCAACTACTGCACTATTTCCCTACTCCACCTTCCCTCAAGGCTTCTTGAAAAGTAAGTATATGCACATCTATCCCATTTCCTTTCATCAAACACCCTCCTTAACCCACTGTAATCTGAATGTCGCCCCCAACACTCCACAGAGACAGCAATTGTTAAGGTTGCCAATGACCTACTTACAGCTAAATCAAAAGGTCACTTCTCTCTTCTAATTCTCCTTGATCTGTCTGCAGCCTTCGATACTGTTACCCACCCTCTTTTGCTCCAAACCCTCCTCACCTTCGGCATTTGTGACACCGCCATTTTGTGGTTCTCTTCCTACCTGTCTAACCGTACCTTTAGTGTAGCCTTCTCTGGTGCATTCTCTTCCCCTTTACAACTTTCAGTTGGGGTCCCGCAAGGCTCTGTCCTTGGTCCCCTTCTCTTAATCTACACGTCGTCATTAAGTTCCTTAATAAAGTCCCACGGTATTCAATATAATGTGTATACTGATAACACCCAAATCAACCTCTCTGCACCAGCCCTATCTCCTTCCTTGCTAATGCGTGTCACTAATTGTCTATCTCATATCTCATCCTGGATGTCCTCTCCCTACCTTAAGCTAAATGTCTCAGAAATTGAGCTCCTTACCCCCCGCCCCTTCTTCCAAAATCTCCATCCCCCCATTTTTCTATAACTGTTGATAACTCCATCATTACCCCTATCCCACATGCCCGATGTCTTGGGGTGACACTTGACTCAGATCTTTCTTTCACTCCTCACATTCAGTCTTTGCCAATTCCTGCCGCTTCCACCTTAAAAATATCTCTAAAATTCAACATTTCCTTACACAAGACACAACTAAGATTTTAATCGACTCTCTCATCCTTTCCTGCCTCTGCCAAGTTCATCTTCCTTACACGTCGCTCTTCATCTGTTGCACCTCTCTGCCAATCCCTTCACTGGCTTCCTCTTGCCTCCAGAATTAAACACAATATTCTGACTCTGACTTACAAGGCCCTTAACTGAACTGCTATTCCCTATATTTCAGACCTTGAGGCCGAATTATCAAGCTCTGAATGGAGCTTGATACCCCTGTTTCCGCGTGAGTTTTCAGGTTTGCCGGAAACAGCAGTGACGAAGCAGCAGTCTTCAAACCGCTGCTCCATTACTGGTCCACCTGCTTTGAGGCTGCGGACATCAATCCACCCGATCCTATACGATCGGGCTGATTGACACCCCCTGCTAGTGGCAGATTGGTCACAAGAACTGCATGTGCAATTATAAATGCTGACAGCGTATGCTGTGGGCGGACATGATACGCTAAATATGCCCCCTTGACTCCAGATACTCTCCCTCCGGTCACCTTTGCTCTGCTCACAACCTCCTCCTCTCTTGTTTCCTCCTTACATTCCCATCTACAGAACTTCTCCAGATTCTCCCGTAGTTTTGGAAGTTTCAAGCGCTCCCTTAAGACTCTACTGTACAGGGATGCATACATCTACACTGACCTTTCCTAGCCCTAGTTCATCTACTCCTTTGTTTTCCCCTTGAACCCCCTTTGAATGTAAACCTATCAGTCAGCTGTTTGCAGATCACCTTCATAAGAGCTGACTACAACAGTGCAACTCTCGAAAGGGCCCTCTACCCACTTTATTCCTATAAATGATACCTTGCATACCATGCCTATGTTTATAGCGCTGCGGAATCTGTTGACACTCTACAAATAATTGATAATAATAATAATAATAATAATAATTTAGTGCCCCTTCAAAAGACCATTAAACTCAAAACCATATTTTTCTATATGCTTTTGCTATAACATTCTTCTGAGAAATATGCTGGTTCCTCTCCAT